>NC_133382.1:33639397-33710517 GCF_049309525.1 Garra rufa
CTCCCCACCCTCATATATCTCCTTTAACACTTCCAGAGATCAGCGCAGTGCGGTTTCAGTAATATTACCCCAGCGCACTGTCCCGTACAGGGAAACACTGCAGTTGTTTTTATTGACAAAGCTGTTCTCATTCAGTAGGCGAAGACACGGCTCAGATAATATAAAGAGATGTGTGCCGTGTTAATAAGTCCTGTCACGCTGCCAGTATTTAAGTACCGGGCTCAATTCAAATCCAAGAAAGTCACCTTGCATACTCTCCAGAAGAGCTGAACGTTCTAGTTTACCTTTGGGGGAGTTCTTAATGTCAGACACAATTACCCCAAAGTGCTCTTAACTGCAGTGTTTGAGTGATGTTTTGATAATGTGGTTGCGGTTGTATGAATGATGGGATCCCTGTCATTTTCAACGTGAGGCTGAGTCATGACACAGTGTTGAAGGACTGCGGCAAAGTAGATAGACTCTGGCCTAGAGGGAGGCTGATTTACATGTATGCTAACTTGATTTCATAAAAAAACATACTTCAAGTTTATTTTATTAAGAATACTTAAAGGAGTAGTTCACTTTCAGAACAAAAATTTACAGATAATTTACTCACCCTCTTGTCATCCAAGATGTTCATGTCTTTCTTTCTTCAGTCGTAAAGAAATTATGTTTTTTGAGGAAAACATTTCAGGATTTCTCTCCACATAATGGACTTCTATGGTGCCCCCGAGTTTGAACTTCTAAAATGCAGTTTAAATGCAGCTTCAAAGGGCTCTAAATGATCCCAGACGAGGAAGAAGGGTCTTATCTAGCGAAATGATCGGTTATTTTTTAAAAAACATTTACAATTTATATACTTTTTAATCTCTACACAGAGTACACACAGAGCTAGACAAGACAAGCATTTGAGGTTAAAAAGTATATAAATTGTAATTTTTTTAGAAAAAAACAAAAAACGTTTTGCTAGATAAGACCCTTCTTTCCTCAACTGTGATCGTTTAGAGCCCTTTGAAGCTGCGTTTTGGAAGTTCAAACTCGGGGGCACCATAGAAGTCCATTATATGGAGAGAAATCCTGAAATGTTTTCCTCAAAAAACATAATTTCCTTACGACTGAAGAAAGAAAAACATGAACATATTGGATGACCAGGGGGTGAGTACATTATCTGTAAATTTTTGTTCTGAAAGTGAACTACTCCTTTAAGTAATGTTCAAGTATGTTTTTAAGTATACTTCATGTAGTGAGTATACAAATATCAGTGTATTAGTAGTATAGTCTGCTTGTAAGAGTACTATTTCAATACTCATTGGGACTAAATTGGCCCACTTTTTAGTATGTATAAGTATAGTTTAAGTATAACAGTAGTAAACTTTGAGTACACAACTAGTTCACCTCTAATTAAATACTTGTAGCATTTTTAGTACACTTTGCTGTATAGTCTCAGTAAACTGCTAGTTTAGTAGTTTTATACTGCAAGCATACTCTTAAGTTTTCTTTAAGTATACTTCTATGTCCCTATTTAGGTATTATTTTGTATACATTTTGTTATATGAATATCTGAAAATACAAAACATCAAAAGAAAGAACAGGGTATCTGCTTGCAAACAAAAACATTTTATTCTAGCTTCATGCATTCTTTTTTATCTTTTTTAGTTTCATAAATAAAATAAATAAATAAACGTTTTGAACAAAAAGCTGAAAAAAAAAAGAGTATGAATTGGATTCAGAATGATAATCAAAACATAGATGGAGTCGATCAACGCCCCAAAAAGCTTGACAATCATTATGTCTTCATGGGTCAACATTTTATTCCATAAGGTTACACAGTTTTGATGCTATTTTATGTCTGATGATCATGTTAGATTAAGAATCTGTTGTTTTTCAGTTTCTTCTTCACTTGTGTTTTGGAAATTCTATGCAGAATATGTGTAATAGTGCCCTGCCATATAATAATGAAAGCATTCTTGGAGCACAAGTATAGCTCAAATAAATTTAGACTTTTCCTAAGTATAAGTACATATACAGTACATATAAAGTAGACTGAAAGTATTTTTTTAAGTTTAAAAGAAGTATACTAATAGCACAACTGAATAAACTTCTTTTTCGTGAGGGAAGTCCAATTCCGTGCCGGCTGAGCTACCGAACAAGCTTGTTATGTCCAGAAAGCAAAACATATGGAGCTGTAATCATAACTGTGTATGAAAACGATTACAAGTGCTCACTGTTTTACCACCTCTAGTGTTCATTTCTGTTGGAAACTGCAGTGATATGTACTTATCGGTACGTATTTCACGTCTTGCAAAAAAGTTCCCACAGGTACATTTTCATCATGAGATCAGGTAGACTTAAAGACAATGTCATTTCTCAAGTTTTTGTGTTTAAAAGTCAAGCTTGTGTGTGTGTTCCTTTTCTGTATAGTGTGAGTCTATGGCAGCATGTAGAACCATATGGTTGAAAACTTGAGATGTGAAAACTGGCTTAATTCATATATTCATATGCTTTTAGTATAACTTGTTTGGAAATTTCACAAGAGATAATTATCATTGTTTTCTTCACACATAAGATGATTCAAACAGCATTTAATTCAAGCACACTTCAGACTGACACTTTTTGTGACCAAGTACACTAACTATTAACTAAGCTAAATTAAGAAATACTGTAATGGTTTATGATAATTTTACCCTTTGTTTTGATGATCAATTTTTTTAAAATGCAATAATCAGTGGTTTTGTGTTGCATTTTCGTAGCAAAAAAAAAAATACGACATGGTAAAAAGTGTGATATAATGCATTTTAAATGTGACATTGCTTTACTAATAAACAATAAAGGACTACGACAACTTGTTACATGTATGTGAACTTACACACAATGTCATTTCCTCATGTTTTTGCATTTAAAAGTCAAGCTTGTGTGTGTTTTTGTTCTGTATTGTGAGTCTGTATAGCAGCCTGTGGCACCTTAGGGTTGAAAACTTGTGAAAACTAGTTTAATTAATATTTTTACACATGTTTGCATAATTTGACAAAATTACAGCTTGATTGGAAATTTCTCAAGAGATAATTACCTTGATCATTTCCTTGTTTTCTTCACACATGATACGATTCCAACAGCATTTCATCTCAAGCACACTTTGACTGACACTTTTGACACTTTAGTAACCAAGTACACTAGTGATTGAACTTAATTAATAAACACTCAAATGGTTTATGATAATTTTACACTTTTTATTTTGATGATAAGTTTTTAAAATGAAATAATCAGTGGTTTTATGCTGCACTTTCATATTTCAAGATTAAAAGTCTGTGTCTGCGACAAGGCACAGCAAAAGTAGCAGCAGCGAAAATAAATAACAATATGATAAAATAAATAAGCATTAAATGACTACAGCAACTTCAACAGACTTTGGCCCAGAGGGAGATCACTTTACATGTGTGTGAACTTAACCACATTTCATTTAAAAGTCAAGTTTGCGTGTGTTTTTATTCTGTATTGTCCGTAGCAGCCTGAGAAACTTGTGAAAACTGGTTTAATTCATATTTTTACACATTTTTGCATAATTTGACAAAATTACAGCTTGATTGGAAATTTCACCAGACATAATTACCTTGATTTTCCTTTTTATCCTTCACACATAACATGATTTAGACAGTATTTCATCTCAAGTACACCTAGACTGACTCTTTTTACACTTTTGTAACCAAGTACACTAACTATTGATTAACTTAATGGAGAGAGAATCGTAATTAGTGTAAAAAAGGAAAGAATTAAATGGTTTGTGATTACATTTTTTTAAATCCTTTTATGACGCATTTCAAGATGGAAAGCAAATATACAATTGAAGTCTTGATAAAAATGTTGTATTTTTAATGATCATACTTCATTAACTGAGGAACAATCGGAATTAGAGTAAAAATTGATATGAATAATATTCTCACCATAAATGCTGAAATGGATTATGATAATTTTATGCTTTTGAATGATCAGTTTGAAACGTAACAGTCAATAGTTTTATGTTGCATTTTCATATTTTAAGACTGAAGTCTGTGCAATGAGAGTAAAGCAAAAGTAGCATTAGCAAAAATAAACTAGCTATGATAAAACGTAACTAAGAGACGAGAGCAATTGATGATCAAAGCTTTTAAAGAAGCATCATAAACTATTGATTTGTTACATTTACAATATATGTTTTAAGAAAGTGTGTGACAAGGGTAAAAAAATAAATGCAAATGTTGCATTTGTATAGTTCTTTGTATGTATGTGACCTTCAAATAATAATAAAAATCAACTGCTGAGTCTTTATTTGCTGATAGAACATAGTGTACTGTAAATTAGGCCTTACCTTTTTGAGCATAATGATTCCCTCCTGATTGTGCTCGTTGGTGGTTATATCAAACATGGCTCCTCCATCTCCAGGGACGATGTTGTATTCCACCTCTGCGTTCTTTCCAATGTCCAGATCGTGAGCTTTGATTCGGCCAACTGCTGACCCGACTGCTGATGACTCCGGTACACGCAGGTGGAAGATGCCTGCAAAATCAATGAGTTTTTTTGAAGCACATGTGATTAGGGTTGGGGAAACTGCTTTAAAAATGTACAGTAATTGTTTTGTAGAAATTATTCAGTTACATTTGGAGTAACATACACGAATGAATTGCTCACATTAAAGGAACAGTTCTCCCAGCTGCACAAAATGTACTCACCTTTAGGCCATTCAAGATATACACTCTTAAAAATAAAGGTGCTTTAAAATGTTCTTCACAGCGATGCCATAGAAGAACCATGTTTGGTTCCACAAAGAACCATTCAGTCAAAGGTTCTGTAAAGAACCATCTCTTTCTTACCTTTTTAGAATCTGAAGAACACCACAAAGAACCTTTTGTGATATAGAAAGGTTCTTCAGATTTTAAAGGTTCATTATGGAACCATTTAGACAAAAAAGGTTCTTCTATAGCATCGTAAAGCACCTTTATTTTTAACAGTGTAGATGAGTTTGTTTCTTCATCAGAATGGATTTGGGGAAATTCAGCATTACTTGCTCACCAATGGATCCTTTGTAGTGAATAGGTGCCGTCAGAATGAGAGTCCAAACAGCTGATAACAACATCAAAAGAATCCACAAGTAATCCACACCAATCCAATACAACAAGTAATATCTTGTGAGATATAAAGCTGTTTGTTTGTAAGAAACAAATCCATCAAGACCAATATATTCCATAATAACACTTCCTCCAGTGAAAGTCAATACCCTGTTGTCCTCTCACATCTCTCACAAAATCCACCAACACATTAGTTTAGAACTATTTTAGACTCTTTTCGCTTGTAAACAGTGCTTGAAATATGAAATACATACACTATATTGCCAAAAGTATTGGCACACCCCCTTCTAATGAAAAGGTTTGACTACTTTAGTAATTTCCACAAGTACAAATCTTAATGTTTAAACATATAATGATATTTTAGGGAATTGTGTGCTTCTAATTTTTAAGCAACAGTTTGGACAGAACTCTTTCTATTCTAACATAACAATCCCTTTGTGTATAAGGCAAGATTCATAGAGAAATGATTGATTCAGTCAGTGTGGAAGAACTTGACTGGTCTGCATAAAGCCAAGTCCTAATCTCAGGTGAACTCCTCTGGTGTGACTTTAAATGCAGACCTTGAGCCAAAATCTCATCACCAAACACCAATGACTTGTACATACACAATGGGCAAAAGTATTGGGACACTCCTTCTTTAGAACAGAAAAAGGCACTTTCAAAATTGTGGAAACAAAGATGGAAGCAAAATTCATGTATTTAAAAATTGGTGCATCAGTTTTGGAAGTGTCTAAAATGACTGTACCCATACGTACAAGTCATTGGTGTTTGGCGATGAGTTTTTGGCTCTGCATTTAAAGTCACACCAGAGGTGTTCATCTTGGATTAAGACTTGGCTTTATGCAGACCGGTCAAGTTCTTCCACACTGACTGAATCAGTCATTTCTATTTGAACCGTGCTTTACACACAGAGGCATTGTCATGTTAGAATAGAAAAGGGTTGTGTCCAAAATGTTGCTATAAAATCAGAAGCACACAATTCCCTAGAATATCATTATATGCTTAAACATTAAGATTTGTACTCATGGAAATCACTAAAGTAGTTAAACCTGTTCATTAGAATGTGGGGTCCCAATACTTTTGGCAATATATTGTATTTCTGTACTGATTTAGATTAGACTTTTTCACTGGAGAAAGCACTAGTATGGATAGAGGAGTTTAAGGTTAAAAATGTCCTGGATTTGTTTCTTACAAACACATTTTTTTACTTCATAAGACATTAACGGATAGACTGGAGTGTTATGGATTACTTGTGGATTATAGTGATGTTTTTATCAGTTGTTTGGACTCTCATTCTGACGGCACCCATTCACTGCAGAGGAAGGAAGAAACTCATCTATCTATATCTGTCTATCTTGGATGACCTGAGGGTTAGTACATTTTCATTTTTAGGTAAGACCATGAGTATGTTTTCAATTCTGATTTAATGTTCATGGATTCAGATTGCTGAATGCACATTTACTTTTACTGCCACATTGCCCCTCTTCCTGTGCCAAATTTCACAAGTTGGCAACTCTAGAGAGGACATCATTGTTGGAGAGAGCGTTTGATAACTACCTCAATGCACTTGGCTGTAAATGTGACATAAAAAGCAATGATGAAGTGTTGGTTTCACACTACACTGCTTTTTGTTAGAAAAATGCTTGTTTTTGGCAAAGCTACACTGATTTGAAAACAGCTGAGCTACAAAAAAAATTAGTCAGGTACTAAAATCAGTACTTTTAGTTGCTGGTAAAGACACATGCATGATAGGCACAAACAGTTCATGCTGATTAGTAAAAAATAATGTGTTGAGTAGCCATGCCCCGCAAAAAAACACCTCAGCTAATTAAGAAGTCATTAGATGCATGAGTGCAATGCACCAAAAAAACAAACAGCAAGAAAGAGAGAGAGAGAGAAAGGCAGAGACATTGCCCAGAATGCAGCAGTCATCATAGTGCCATCCTCTGAGACGTGCTGATGGAAATACTATGCTCCCAGGGTATTACCAATATTTACACAGCGAGGAAACCAGTGCTCGTCGCTGCAACTCAACATGATTTCTATTCCACGTTTTCTGAGCGCAAATGGAGCCTGTTCACATGTACGCGTTTAAAGATTTGGCCTTATTCCAGTGGAAAAATAAACAAAGGGAAACCTACAAGTATATAAATGCATAAAATATGAGACTCTTAGACAGAAGCTGTGAACAGGGTTGGTAAGGGGCCGTTCACACCGAATGCGTCTTTCCATTCCATTCCACTGCACTGCTACATTTCCATTGTTTTCCTATGTAAACACACACTGTAAAAAAAAAAAAAAAAAAAAAAAAAAACACAATTTGTTGAGTAAACTTAAAATAATTGTTATCTTGCTGCCTTAAAATTTTAAGTTGAATCAATTCAAATATCTAAGTTGTCACTTAGTACAACTTAACATTTTAAGTTGACAACTTTTTTGAGTTGACTGAACTTAAAATTATAAGGCAGCCAGGTAACAAATTATTGTAAGCTGATTCAACAAATAGTTTTTTACAGTGCACTAGATGGACGTGTTTGACTATTGTGCATGTGTCTCTGTCTTCTGTGTGAATGGCCGCTAAGATGCAATGCTCATTTTTATGACTGCTTGTAAATAGGAAACTCTGGTTTCTCTGAAATCTCATTAATTCATGTCTAGTGTTGACAGACTCAAAAACCAATGGTATTTGTGTGTTTTTCTACTTTCGACTTCTCAAAAATTGTATTAAATATGCTGCCTTTCTTCCATTATGCAAACAAGGTTTAAAGATTCAAGATTATTTATTTATTTTTCAAGAAACATTGGCATATATTTTCTTTATGAATGCATTACATTTTCAAGCTTTCTCATGTGTATTTAAAAAGAAAATGCTGCATTACCAGTCAAAGGTTTAGACACACTTGCCTGAATTTGTGTGTCTCATTATATTAAAAACTTTTTGATCTAAAGCTTTATGCGTAAATGCTTTAAATTTGTTTGGTGGACTGAATAAATTGTGCCTGCGATTATTTTATTTACAAAGCTTCAGTGTTATAATTTAAAAAGAGCTGATAGCAAACTTCTGAACCTTTTTCATAATGTTCATAAGGTTCTTGCAAGTCGTGAAGTTGATTAAGCAAGCTTAATTCATTTAAACTTTTTTCTTTTAATTATTTAATTTTAATTCATTTAATTACTTTTTTAAATAGTTATGTCTTTTCTTTTATTATTATTTTTCTTTGTACATTTTTAGCCACTATATAATTCCCATATTTTAATATTAACTATTTTCATAATGTTTTAAAGTTGGTTAAAGCTTGACAAACTTAATTAATTTTTAAACTTTTTTATTTTAATTATTTTATTTTAATTTATTTAATTAGATTTTTAAATAGATAGATTTTTGTCTTTTTTTTTTGTTTTTAGTCACTATAATTCCCATATTTAATATGAGCTCTTATGTTGTAAAAGCTTCTTGCACATCATGAAGTTGGTTAAACAAGCTTAAGTAATTTAAGCTTTTTTATTTTAGTTATTGAAAAAATATATATTTATTATTTTATTTTAATTTATGTAATTCTAATTTAAATTAGTTTTTGTCTTTTTTTAATTTTAGTCACTATATAATTGCCATTTTTCAATATGAACTCTTTTTGGACTTCTGAATTTGGCTAAGCAAGCTTAAGTAATTTTAAGCTTTTTTTTTTACTCATTTAAAATAGTATTTTAATTAATTTAATTAATTGTTTTTTTTTTTTTTTTTTTTTTTTTTTTTTTTTTTTTTTACATTTTTTTAGGTCACTATGTAATTCCCATATATTAATATGAACTCTTTTCATAATTTAAAAGCTTCTTTCACAACATGAAGTTAGTTAAGCAAACTTAAGTAATTTTAAGTTTTTTGTTTTTAATTTTTAATATTTAAATATCATTTTATTTTTTTTATTTAATTATTTAATTTTATTTTAATGCATTTTTTAATACATTTCTTTTTTAAATAGTTTATGTATTTTAATTATTTTTTATTATTTTATTTAAATTCATTTTCATTTATTTATTTAAACTTTGAAATAGTTATGTATTTTTAAACATTTTTAGTAATTCCCATACTTCAATATTCAAAAATTTTTAAATGCTTCTTGTGCATTTAGAGTTGGTTAAGCAAGCTTAAGTAATTTTAAGCTTTTTTTATTTTACCCATTTAAAATTTGTAGTATTTTATTTTAATTAATTTATTTTTTTTGTCACTATATAATTCCCATATATTAATATGAACTCTTTTCATAATGTTTTAAAAGCTTGCACGTCTAAAGTTAGTTAAGCAAAGTTTTAGATTTTAATTTTATTTAGATTTAATTCTTTTTTTTTGTCTTTTTTCAACATTTTTAGTCACTAAGACTAAGACTATTGCTTAGTTAAGCAATTTAATTAATTTTAAGTATTTGAATTATGTATTTAAATGTTTTTATTATTTTATTTCAATTCTTTTTCATTGATTTAATTCAACTTTGAAATAGTTTTTATGTATGTTTTTAACATTTAATATTTTTAGTTTCCACACTTCAATATGAACTCTTTTCATAATGTTTTAAAAGCTTCTTGCTCATCAAGTTGGTAGGGCAATTTTAAGTAATTTGAAGCTTTTTTTAATTTAAATTATTTTAATAATGGAACAATAATAATTTAACAAATTGCACTATGGAAATTTGTGACTAAAACTATTAAACAAATTAAATTATTTATTATGTATAATTCCCATACTTCCGTTTCACTATTACTAAATTATAGAACAAGTAGGTGCATTCAAACTTTTGACTGACTTATATTTACATGACTTGGTCGTTTATCGATTATACAGTGGCTTACTTTTGGAGAACCTGGGTGGGTTGTCGTTGACGTCACTCAGGGTGATGTTGATGGTGGTGGTCCCTGCCAGACCCCCTAACTGTCCCCCCATGTCTTTGGCCTGGATGAGGACCTGATAAAGCTCCTTCACCTCCCGGTCCATGTTGGGTAGAGCTGTCCTGATGACTCCTGCACACAGATCGAAAATGAGCCAGACTGTGTTAATGGAAAGAAGAGAGCAGAGAAAAGGAAGATAAAGGTATAGTGAGGTAGACAGAGAGTATAGATGAAGAAGCTGTGAATACAGGCAGGTATCAGTGTGTGGAGAGAATCGGATTACAGAAAAGAGGGTAAGGTGAGGAGAAGAATAGGGTTTAGACCTGAAAATGAGGCCTGCTCAGAATGGTAATCTAAAATAACAGACACAATTGAGATAAGAAAATTGAGAGTGGCAAAAAAGGGAAATAGATGAAGTTCTGCTGCATTGTGGAAAAGGAAAATGAAGAAAATTGAACTTGAAGGTATAGTGTGTCATTTCTACGCCATTATCGGTGTCCTCAAAGTCTGTATTACCTCTCAGCATGACCTAACCACACTATATTTGTGTTGTTTTATGGTTTAAATTAGTGTTTGGAGGTTAAAGTTTAGTCCTGTTTCACAAAATGTCACCTATGTTTTTTTAACACCTTTATCATGTTGGCTGTGTGTCCCAACAGATATTAATCTGTGAAACACAGTGTGCTACTGCATAAAACGGGTCAAGGTTAGCATGGCCCTGTTAGCCTCTGAATCCACAGCCATTTGATACAAAAAAGCCTCTTTACCTATTAACTTGACCATTCTCAACAATTTCTTTGACTACTAGAATTCAAAGAATATTCAGAGTTCAATACAAGGGAAGAAGCTTTTGTAGTATAATGTTAATAACCACTAAAATCATTTCAAAGTGGTTAGGGTTACGGTTGGGCACTTATATTGAAAGTAGGGGGTTTCTTGCAATTCTGTAGGGGATTTTTAGAGAGTTTAGAAGCATAAATCTGAAGTGTATAATTTCATTCATCCATCTAGATATAAAGTCACAATTCTGAGAAATAAAGTCAGAATTGTGAGATATAAACTTGTAGTTGTGAGTTATAAAGTCAGAACTGCAAGATATAGTCAAAATTCAGACTTTTTTTCTCAGAATTGCATGATAAAAACTCAGTATTGCGAGAAATAAAGGCAGTTTGTATCTCTCAATTAGAATCATTAAAATAAATTGCGAGTTTGTATCTTGCAATTCTGTAGGGGATTTTTAAAGAGAATGTCAGAATTGCAAGATATATTCAAAATTCAGCCTTTTTTTTCTCAGAACTGCGCGATATAAACTCACTATTGCAAGAAATAAATGCAGTTTGTATCTCGCAATTCTGACTTAACTGCAGGCTATAAAGTCAGAACTAAGATTTAAACTCACAATTCTGAGAAAAAAGTCACAATTAAAACATAAACTTGCAATTCCGACTATTTCTCAGAATTGCAGTTCTGACTTCATAACTTGCAATTGCGAGTTTATATCACACAATTCTGACTTAATTTCTCAGAATTTCAAGTTTTATATCTCACAATTCTGACTTTATAACTCACATTGCAACTTTATATCTTGCAATTGCGACTTTATATCTCACATTTCTGACTTTATAATTTGCAATTGTAAGTTTATATCTCACAACTGTGAGAAAAAACAATCTATCTATCTATTTTGATAATCTTTTCTTTGTTGTGGTGTTTGTCTATTAAAGGCCATTCCTGCCAGTAAATAATAAAAAGTGAATTTCCACTTTTTATCTCGCAATTCTGACTTTGTTTCTCACACAATTTAATATAAACTCGCAATTGTGAGATATAAAGTCACAATTCTTTTTTCTCAGAGCTGCATGATATAAACTCACTATTGCGAGAAATAAAGTCAGAGTTGTGAGATCTGAGTTTGTATCTCGCAATTCTGACTTTTATCCTCACAATTGCCAGTATAAGAAATTCTAACTTAACTGCATGTTATAAAGTCAGAACTGCAAGATATAAACTCACAATTCTGAGAGAAAGTAATAATTAAAATATAAACTCTGATTATTTCCCAGAATCGCAATTCTGACTTCATAACTTGCAATTGCGAGTTTATATGAGGCAATTCTGACTTAATTTCTCAGTATTGCGAGTTTATATCACGCAATTTTGACTTTATAACTTGCAATTGCGCATGAAAGTCAAAATTGCAAGAGAAAAAGTCAGAACTGCAAGTTTTGATCTCTCATTTCTGACTTCATAATTCGTAATTACGAGTTTGTATCTCACAATTGTGAGAAAAAAGTCAAAATAGTGATTTTTTTTTTTTAATTCAGTGCCGACTGTAGAAAGCAAAAGCTGAATCCCGGACATTTTTTTTAGGCCCAAAAAGAGCACAAAGAGGGAAAAGAGGAGGTATGGTCACCCTACACTCTTAAAAATAGGTGCTTCACATGCCATGGAAGAACGTTTTTTGTTTAAATGGTTCCATAAAGAACCCTTAACACCTGATTATAAAAATGTAAGAAAGAGATGGTTCTTTAAAAAACCTTGCTTTAGAACTGCTACAGAGTTTAGCTCCAACCCTAATCAAAACACACCTGAACCAGCTAATTAATCTCTTAGGTAGCACTTGATAATTACAGACAGCTGTGTTGGAGCTAAAGTCTGCATGTAGGTAGATCTCCAGGAACAGGGTTGGACACC
This sequence comes from Garra rufa, assembly GCF_049309525.1. Taxonomy (NCBI): domain Eukaryota; kingdom Metazoa; phylum Chordata; class Actinopteri; order Cypriniformes; family Cyprinidae; genus Garra; species Garra rufa. The sequence goes on from NC_133382.1 coordinate 33,652,051, forward strand.
CCTGTTCCATGTCATTGCTGTGAGGAACCTTTTAAAGCACCTTTATGTTTAAGAGTGTGTATATATACAGCATACCCATAGATATAATTGCAAGAGAAAGCACTGAAATATATATTTTCCTCCCATCTCATATTTATTCCCTTTCGGGGTTCCATAGCACACGTCATTTCCCCTATGAACACAGTATTCGGACATCCCCTTCAGAACATTTTGTTGCCTCTAAGAATCAGCTGTTAAAGAAAAAACTGAAGTTCTCCAGGGATCTCTGAAGCATCAGCACATATTGTTCTTAAAGTTAAAAATGTTCTTGTAAGGAATCAAACTGTAAAACCCTTCCTGGAACCAGTACCTTTACCATCAAGTGTTTTTCTCCAGCTAAAAGATTGAGGTCAGCCCTAAAGCTTCTAGTACTTAACAGTCTTAACAAGGCGACAAAGCCAGTGTAGCAACACCTTTCCTCGCCTTTCTTCCATAAAGCACAACTAATGCGTTTCCCAACGCCACAAGAAGCTTTCCCAGATCAAGAGAGCGCTTCATAGGATGAATTAGACATGGTGGCGGATGGTTAAGAAGGGCACGGACCTTCATACAATGCCAATTTCAGATGAAACGTAAAAGGGATGTCACATGTGATTCTCTCGGCCTGTTATAGGGAGGATCTGTTTTTTCACTTTAGTTTCGCATGAATGCATCCCTCTTTGATGTTTGTGTGGTAATTAAATGAATATTTCACCTAAAAATTACCTTTTGCTATTATTTACTGCATGACCTTTCATTTTTTCTTGTATTGAAAGCAGAAATTCTGCCAAAGATCTTCCATTTTTATTTCACAAAGCGAAGAAAATTGGAGTGATTAAATGGTGGCAAACTTTCATTTTCAGGTGAGCTATTTTTTTAAGGTGTGTGTTTCCTGAGTCTGTTTTCTCTCACGACTCTCAGTGTTGATTCGGTTATGCATTTTACCCCCTGCCTTTGTTTCCCGCCCTCCTCTCACGGCTTTTGTTTACTGTCAGTTTGTGTTGGCAAATTTTTTGATATGGCCTGGGACAAAAACAGATTTTTCTTCCTTACTAGTCATTTTATTTGTTCGGCTACAGAATGTCACCCTTTGAGCCCCCCTCCGGGTTTGCTGATATCAGGATATTATATTTTTATTCATGTATTCCTGTTTGCAATGCTTCATACTTGTGCAACCACACCGAAAACAAGCAGAAATGCTCACACGTGCTCTGTGCATCAAGTTTACCTTGCAGGTTTGTGCTTTTGCATATTGCATATTACAGCCCATTGAATGCAGACAATGCCCATTTGTAAATTCCCATTCATTGATGTAAACGCTTGTGAATATTGCATAAAGCGTTCACTGGCAGAAAATAAAACACAGTTTATTTGCGGCATCGTTTGATGATGTTACAGTTCCCCAAGCCATATAAACAACAGAGAAATCCATTTGCTGACTTTTTCTAGTCGGAGGGTCTGAAATGCACCACCTGATTGTATAATTATAGATCTTTTCAGGCCTGTTTAGCTGACAGGATGTCCGTTACTGTTCTGGTGTTCAAAATGAATTGCAGTTTATTTTGAGTTACAAATCCATTTTCTAGGGTGGCCACATTATCAAATCAAACCGCAGAGCTTATTTGTCTAATAGGGTCAATGAATGTAATTACGCTGAAACCTGTGAACTGTGAAATTAATGAGTCTAGTCTGTTGTATTACACAAACAAAACAGAGGAACTTGATTGTTGTAGTAATAATTTACATTTTTATGTAGCCAACATTTTGCTGTAAAATAATCAGGAGTGCATTACCTGTTTTGGGATCCACAGAGAAATACGGCTGGCCGTGAAGTATGCTGTACACCACTCTGGCGCTGTTGCCGTATGTAGGGTCGTCTGCATCCGTTGCCGTCACCTTCATCACGTATGTACCTGCACACACATAGAGAATATTATTCCTTTGTATTAAACCGCATGGATAGATATAGGAAATGTGCAAGACATGCTTTGTTCAATGTTATAACTGTAATAGCATGTAGGGTTTGTCCGGGACTCGAAAACTGGCTTTTACAGGCACGTTATTATATGCTTTGGTTATGATGGGCTGATCCAGCTATATGGCTGTGTACTGATTCTCCATTGTGTTGATATGTCTGAAACAGCAGTTTTTACATTACAAAGGCAGCACTTTTAAATTACCCAATAAATGACAAATCATCCGTACTGTAGAATGAGCTGATGGTCATGGGTCGCTGAATCACTGTATTTTACTGAAATGCAGCACAGTACTGCGCTCGACCAACTCACATTTAGCAGGAATAGTGTGTGTTGTTTCTCTAGTGTTATATTATAAAAATGCGTCACTTTATTTCTGCAGGAATAGTTTTCTAAAACAGTTTTTTGATTATATATTTAAATCACACTCATGCTTGTGTTATACTGTCTGTCTGTCTATCTATCTGTCTACAGTTGAAGTCAAAAGTTTACATACACCTTGCATAATCTGCAAAATGTTAATTATATTACCAAAATAAGAGGGTTTATACAAAATGCATGTTATTTTTAATTTAGTACTGACCTGAATAAGCTATTTCACATAAACAATGTTTCCATATAGTCAACAAGAGAAAATAATAGTTGAATTTATAAGAATGACGTTCAAAAGTTTAAATACACCTGATTCTTAACATTGTGTTGTTCCCTGAATGATCCACAGTTGCGTGTGTTTTTTTTTTTTTTTAAATAGTCCCTTGTTTGTCCTGAACAGTTAAACTGCCTGCAGTTTCTTTGGTTTTTCAGCATTTTTGTGCATTTGAACCCTTTCCAACAATGACTGTATGATTTTGAGATCCATCTTTTCACACTGAGGACAACTGAGGGACTCATATGCAACTATTACAGAAGGTTCAAATGCTCACTGATGCTCCAGAAAGACAAATAATGCATTAAGAGCCGGGGAGTAAAAACTTTTTGAATTCGAAAATCAGTGTTAAATGAACTTATTTTGTCTTCTGTGAAACATGTAAGTATCTTCTGTAGCTTCTGAAGGGCAGTACTAAATGAAAAAAAAAAAAAAAAATGATATTTAGGCAAAATAAGAAAAATGTACACATTTTCATTTTTCATTCACCCTCAATTTTTCCTTCTGAAGCGTCAGTGAGTGTCAAACTCAGTTCCTGGAGGGCCACAGCCCTGCAGAGTTTTGTTCCAACCCTGCTCGAACACACATACTCTGCAGTTTTCAATTAAGCCTGAAGGACTTGATTAGTTGGTTCAGGTGTGTTTAATTAGAGTTGCATCTAAACTCTGCAGGGCTGCGGCCCTCCAGGACCGGAGTTCGGCATTGTAATAGTTTCATATGAGTCCCTCAGTTGTCCTCAGTGTGAAAAGATGGATCTCAAAATCATACAGTCATTGTTGGAAAGGGTTCAAATACACAGAAATGCTAAAAAACCAAATAATTTGTGGGACCTGAAGGATTTTCCTAAAGAACAGCGGATTAACTGTTCAGGACAAACAAGGGACTCATGAACAACTATCACTAAAAAAAAAACAAAAAAAAACTGTGGATCATTCAGGTAGCAACACAGTATTAAGAATCAAGTGTACTGTATGTAAACTTTTGAACGGGGTCATTTTTATAAATTCAACTATTATTCTCTCTTGTGGACTATATGTAATCATCTTTTATGTGAAATATCTCATTCAGGTCAGTACTGAATAAAAAATATTTTAGGATTTAGGAAAATAATTATCATTTTGCAGATTCTGCAAGTTGTATCTAAACTTTTAACTTAGACTTTGTTGTTTTTATGTGAGATTTCCAACTCTATTTATGATCTATTATCAACTTAAGAAACATATTTTCATTAACCAATTTAGTGGTTGCTGTAACTAATGTAGACAAAATTTAACAGTCTATATACATCACTTGCATCGTAACATGCTTTGGTTTAGAAATGCTCTCTGATTTGGATAGTGCATCTCTGTTCTTCATCTAATAGACAGCAGGCTTTTGTTACTGGCTTAATCAAGATATCAGTCTAATCTTTCCATTGTCTGCACCGTCTCTCTATTATCATAGTGTCCTGCTGCTAATGCCTAGTGATGGCTGTACAAATATATATATGTATTTTAATCATATTTGAAGAGAATATGAACACATTCAGACTGAAATAATGTAGGGTTTTGGTTTTATTTATCAGGATTGTGGAAATGATTGGTTAATATTATTATAGGAGTATTACATCCTGGTCACGCAGCCTTAATTACATCAGTACAAAAAGGCATTTTTGCAAAACGTAATTTCAGATGACATTTTATGCAATTTTATTTGAACACTTTCTTGTTTAGAAGAACATGCACTGCAGAATAATGCACAACAAGAACAGACACATTTCATAAAGTACAGTCGTGGCCAAAAGTTTTGAGAATGACACAAATATTAGTTTTCACAAAGTTTGCTGCTCAACTGCTTTTAGACCTTTGTTTCAGTTGTTTCTGTGATGTACTGAAATATAATTACAAGCACTTCATACGTTTCAAAGGCTTTTATCGACAATTACATGACATTTATACAAAGAGTCAGTTTTTGCAGTGTTGGCCCTTCTTTTTCAGGACCTCTGCAATTCGACTGGGCATGCTCTCAATCAACTTCTGGGCCAAATACTGACTGATAGCAACCCATTATTTCATAATCACTTCTTGGAGTTTGTCAGAATTAGTGGGTTTTTGTTTGTCCACCCGCCTCTTGAGGATTGACCACAGGTTTTAAGATCTGGGGAGTTTCCAGGCCATGGACCCAAAATGTCAACGTTTTGGTCCCCGAGCCACATAGTTATCACTTTTGCCTTATGGCACGGTGCTCCATCGTGCTGGAAAATGCATTGTTCTTCACCAAACTGTTGTTGGATTGTTGGAAGAAGTTGCTGTTGGAGGGTGTTTTGGTACCATTCTTTAGTCATGGCTGTGTTTTTGGGCAAAATTGTGAGTGAGCCCACTCCCTTGGATGAGAAGCAACCCCACACATGAATGGTCTCAGGATGCTTTACTGTTGGCATGACACAGGACTGATCTTAGCGCTCACCTTTTCTTCTCCGGACAAGCCTTTTTCCAGATGCCCCAAACAATCGGAAAGAGGCATCATCGGAGAATAAGACTTTTGTCCCAGTCCTCAGCAGTCCATTTGCCATACTTTTTGCAGAAGATCAATCTGTCCCTGATGTTTTTTTTTTTGGAGAGAAGTGGCTTCTTTGCTGCCCTTCTTGACACCAGGCCATCTTCCAAAAGTCTTCGCCTCACTGTGCGTGCAGATGCGCTCACACCTGCCTGCTGCCATTCCTGAGCAAGCTCTGCACTGGTGGCACTCCGATCCCGCAGTTGAATCCTCTTTAGGAGACGAACCTGGCGCTTGCTGGACTTTCTTGGACGCCCTGAAGCCTTCTTAACAATGCAGTGGAAAGTTTTTTTCGGGATTAAGTTAATTTTCATGGCAAAGAAGGACTATGCAATTCATCTGATCACTCTTCATAACATTCTGGAGTATATGCAAATTGCTATTATAAAAACTTAAGCAGCAACTTTTCCAATTTCCAATATTTATGTAATTCTCAAAACTTTTGTCCACGACTGTACATAGGGTCATTTGTGATTATATGTCTTTTGTGAAAACACTCGGGTAGAGTAGAGTGAATTATCACAGTGTACTGTTTGAGATGAGAAAGGAAACTTGAAGGCCTTGGAGAAGAGACAGAGAGAGTGGGGGAGAAAACAAAAGGAACCGAGAGGTAATTGTACAGATTTTAAATCAAGGCCATTTCCCAAAGGAAGTCCTTTTCAACCTGCTGATGCAATTACCTTTGATTTCTACCTTTTTTTCCCCCTGAGTTCTCTCAGCACACATCGATATGTGTTCAGATTGTGGCCTGAGTTGAAAAGCATTAAAAACCCATACAGTTCCAGCCCTTTAACTGACCTCTGAATTAGACAGTCACATTCTGTCAGAGCAAAATCCTGTAACCCAATGAAAAATACATCCCAAGTCAAGAAATATGGAAAAAGCCTCTTGTTTGTGTGCAACAGCAAGGCTCAGTTATGCCTTTGTGTTGGCAGCAGCCACAATCAAAATCGCACAGAATAGGCCTATAGCTTCAATGGGGACTATGGTGCACTTATAAACCGGTCTATTCACATTTCGCTATCTGAGATCATGAGTAGCTTTGATTCAGCAGGGAAGGGGAGGGTTTCATTTCATTTCATTCCATTGCCATTCAGATCAAGGAAAAGGCAATCTGAAAGTGAATTACTCTGATCTGTCATCCTCAGGGGAAGCAACATAAAAAAGGTTTTGGTGCAGGATAGGGCATGTAGTTTATTACGCTCGACACCGAATCGTATGTCAAACGTTACCTCTTGCCAAGCAACGCTTTTCTTATTCTTTTGTTTATCTGAATATATGCTTGGCATTTCCACGATTTCCAGAAGCTCATGAGCTTTAATTTGAAAATGCTTTAATCTAAACAAAACTGCTGTTTGCTTTCTGCTTAGATGAAAGGCTATTTAATCAGTGATATTCTGTCTATTCTGTGTGTTGTAGTAGTTTTCAGTTTTACAGTATCAGCTTTTGTAAGATGTAATTAAACTTTCTATGCACTCTGCATTTCCAATTGTTTTATCCTCAGGTATATTCAAGCGTGTGAAGACATTATCCAGCAGTGATACACCGCAGTAATAACTTGTGCATTGTTTTAATTTAGACAGGTCTTTATTCTATAATTATGTATCTTGGGTTTATTACCTTTCTTGAGTTTAAAACCCTCATGGCTATATATAGAAGTAAATCTGAATATTTAATTAAAAGTCTTGATATATAGATACAAAACTGAATATATAAATGTCAATCATGAATATATGGAAGTATATCTAAATATATAGTTTAAAAGTCTGAATAAATAGAAGTAAATGTAAATAGTGAATATGTATTTATTATCCTGACTATATGTAAGTCTGTATGTAAATATTGTAAATCAGAATGTATGTTTATAAATCTTGAGTTTATAAATACAAATGTGAAAAAAAAAATTCGATATTTTATTATATATATATATATTTTTTTTTCAGAATTATTTTCATAATTGATTTACAGTTATATATCATTAATTTACATTTATATGTTCATATTTATAACCATATATTCAGATTTACATCTATATATATTTACAATTTAAACTTATATATTCTGATTTACATATATATATATATATTCAGACTTTTAACTATATAATCAGGTTTACTTCTGTATATTCACAATTTACATTTACTGTATATATTTCTGATTTACATCAATATATTCACAATTTACACTTATATATTCTGACTTATAACTAAATATTCACAATTTACACTTATATATTCTTATTTGCTTCTATATAGTCAGAATTATAACTATACAGTATATTCCGATTTACCACTATATATTCAGACTTTTAACTATTTATTCAGGTTTACTTCTGTATATTCACAATTTACATTTATATATTCAGATTTACATCTATATATTTTAGTGGTGGGCCGTTATCGGCGTTAACGTGCTGCGTTAACGCGAAACTCTTATCGTGCGATAAAAAAAATATCGCCGTTAATCTATTATCAAATTTGGGTTAGGAGCTGGGTCTAAACTACGCAAGCTATGATGACTTTCACCTTGATAGTTTAACGCGGATGTATACCGAATATGGTCGCGCGTTTAAGTCTCCTCCACCAAAACACAGACGGGATCGCGTCGTCCTCCATTCATGAAAACAGAATCTACTATAGCGCGAAATGCCACGTAAATTCGTCGTTTTTTGGATTCATAAATCAAATGTTGCTCTGTCACTTAATTCAAATCGCGATATGGACTAGTGTATGTGAAAACTGAAATGCAAAAAGACCGTTTTAATATGAATCTGATATGTTCCGTTTGCCTAGCTGTATGTATGCATGGCGGAGACGAGCTTTTACTACACGCATTCTGAAACCAAACACACGTGACGCTCCCGGTAATTTTTGGCATTTTCATCTCACATGAACAAATAAACTCAATCTCCCAAACTGCTGTGAGTGTCACTTTTACCGTTTCATTTGAGAAAACTAGCATCATATCATACTGTATACACAGAAACTTCATGGCAACCTGTCAAAATAAAAGTACGGTGTAACATGTAATGGGTTGGGTAGGTGTTGACGTTAAAAAAACACAATCTAATAGGTAGAAAAAATAATTTCATTGTTAGTTAGTTAGTAAACAGTTAGTTAGTTAGTTCAATCTAATTGAACATAATTTATTTTCATCAACAAATTATCATAGAACAGCTTTATGAGCTTTATGATCCATTCTCAAAGACTTACTTTTAGTCATTATTTGGGTAGCACACATATTCTGAATGCCTTCAGCAGAATTCAAATTAGCCATTTTAATCTAGATTAATTCCAAGATTTAATCTAGATTAATCTAGATTAAAAAAATTAATCTATGCCCACCCCTAATATATTTACAATTTACACTTATATATTCAGACTTTTAACTATATATTCAGGTTTACTTCTGTATATTCACAATTTACATCTATATATGCAGACATATAACTATTTATTATTATTTACATTTATATATTCAGATGTATAAATATATATTGATTTACTTCTATTCAGACTTTTAACTATATATTCTGATTTACTGCTATATATTTAGACTTTTAACTATATATTCAGGTTTACTTCTCTATATTCACAATTTAACTTTATATATTCAGATTTACATCTATATATTCACAGTTTACATCTATATATGCAGGCATAACTACGTATTATGATTTACATTTATATATTCAGATTTATAAATATATATTTTGATTAACTTCTAGGCTTATAACTATATACTCTGATTTACCTCTATATATTCAGACTTTTAAATATATATTCAGGTTTACTTCTGTATATTCACAATTTACATCTATATATGCAGACATATAACTATTTATTATAATTTACATTTATATATTCAAGTGTATAAGTATATATTGATTTACTTATATATTCAGACTTTTACCTATATATTCAGGTTTACTTCTCTATATTCACAATTTAACTTTATATATTCAGATTTACATCTATATATTCACAGTTTACATCTATATATGCAGACATAACTATGTATTATGATTTACATTTATATATTCAGATTTATAAATATATATTTTGATTAACCTCTATAAATATAGGCTTATAACTATATATTCTGATTTACCTCTATATATTCAGACTTTTAAATATATATTCAGGTTTACTTCTGTATATTCACAATTTACATCTATATATGCAGACATATAACTATGTATTATGATTTACATTTATATATTCAGGTGTATAAATATATATTGATTTACTTCTATATATTCAGACTTATAACTATATATTCTGATTTATTTCTATATATTCAGACTTTTAACTATATATTCAGGTTTACTTCTCTATATTCACAATTTACATTTATATATTCGGTTTTACATCTATATATTCACAATTTACACATATATTCTGACTTATAACTACATTCTGAATTACCTCTATATTCAGACTTTTAACTATATATTCAGGTTTACTTCTGTATATTCACAATTTACCATTATATATTCAGAAGCATATATGTGTCCTGTTTAATAAAATTCTGTATGATCTATTTTTTTTTTTTTTTCATTTTTAGATTTTAATAAATACAGGTCAAAATAAATATGTTGTTTCATTTTTACATGAGTATATATGTTGCATTGAATGATTGAACATTATTTCACTCATATTTTGAGTTTATTTGAAACATTAAAGTAGATATTTTACTTGCATTTAATGTTTTCTGTATATATAAAATCACATTTGTAAATTTCATTAAACGCAGACAATAAAATGTGACATCTCATCTTATATGTATCCAGTAGCATTCAGTGTGCAATTTTTGTGCCATTGTTTTTTATGAGAATATTTTATTGTACTACTTCTACTACTAATACTACTACTAAATAAAAACAACAACAAATAATTTAGCTATTTTTTCAAAGTGTACTAGCACATAGTTGACCTCAAATTTAATAGAGATGGATTAAAATTCCACGGAGTTCAAAATTTCATAGTTTTCAAGTGTGATAGTATTTCACAGCGCTGCTCTCTGCAACCACAGAGAGCCATTTAAATAGACCAACTTAATTACATGCTACAACAGACCACTCAACAGTAAAGACACTTGTGTGACACATCTAAAGTAAATTACACAAAAATATAGGGCAGATGAAGACAAAAAACATAATTGTAACATTTTAAGATAACCTCATGTTGTTTCTTGTTTACTTCCATGTCGTTCTATAGCAATGTTTAAGCACAACAGACGTTTTATCAGACACTTATGGATTATGAACAGTTCCACCGAATCTTGCTTTCCATAAAACAGTCTCTAAATGCTTTCGTTTAAAGCTGAACTGTCTCGGGGCCTGAGATTACAAATGATCTGGAATACTGGAGAATTGCTGCTTCTGTTTACGGCACATGCAATTCCGGAAGTTCGTAAAAGAACTTTGTCAAAATTACCATTCATTAAAAGTGCTATACAAATAACTCAGAATGGGATTAAATTGGATTAAAGTGAACTAAATGGAAATGATGAGACTCTTTCTTCAGAAGCCGTTGGAGCTGAATTGTACATTTTGTTCGTAGAATGAGGCAGAAAGTAGTAGTAATTGTAGTAATTTTGGAAGTCTGATGCTGTATGACACTGACGGCTATACCTGCTTAAAAATCTTTTATTATAAAAATAAGACTGCTTGAAAAACGTCAAAGTAGTGCTAAACTTGTTGACAGTTTCTTTCTGGACATCACAGTTTATAATATAATTTAATTATTTTATTTTAAATATTTGTACCTTTAGGTGTCATTGATTAGCTTCTACAGGTTAAAGTGAGTTTTATTTATTTTATTTTATATTATTTTTAATTGTATTTTTTATTTAATTTTAATTACTTTTTTATGTATATTTTATTTTATTTACATTTTTATACCTTTATGTTTCATTGATTGGCTTTTGTGGGTTAAATTGTGTTTTATTTTATTAATTTTTTTATTATTATTATTATTATTTTTTTAATTACTTTTTTATACCCTAAGGTTTTTATTGATTAGCTTTCATAGGTTAAATTAAGATTTTATTTTATCTTATTTTTTACATTTTATTTAATTTAATTTAATGTAATTTATTTTAATACAAATTTCTATTCACTTTTTCATACCTTTAGGTTTTACTGATTTGCTTTTTTGGGTTAAAATTGTCACGTTGGGAAGGAGGAGATCTAGGTCCAAATGCGGGGGAAGAGAATTTATTAAATAAACACAAATAAACAAACGAGCAACAAAACCAAAAGGCCAACACGGCACAACACGACTAGAATACAAACACACAAATAAACAAAACTGAAAACCAGGGCTAGGAGACAGGATCCGGGAAACACAGAGACAGACAGTACTGAAGACAGTGCAGCCAGAATGAGCAGTGAGACATGAGCAGCTTTAAAGTCTATATAATTGTGAACAGGTGTGAGTAGAGACAAGTGTAACGATCACAAGACAGGTGTGTACAATCAGGGAAGTGCAGTGCAAGGGGAACAGTGACCTCAGGTGGCTGAGGGAAAACCCCACAGCCCAGATCATGACAAAAATGTGTTTTTATTTAATTTAATTACTTTTTATATACCTTTTATATATACCTTTTATATATATAATTTTCATAGGTTAAATGGAGTATTATTTATTTTACTTTTATTTATTTATTTTTATTTTAATTACTTTTATATATATATATACCTTTAGGTGTCATTGATTAGCTTTTGTAGGTTAAATTGAGTTTTTTATTTTATTTTTTAATGTGATTTTTATTTTAAGATTTAATTTTATTTTTAATTTAATTATTTTATTTAATTTTAATTACTTTTTTATACCTTTAAGTTTTATTGATTGGCTTTCGTATGTTAAATTGTTTTATTTTATTTTTAATTTTATTTTCATTTAATTCTAATTTTTTTTTTATTTTATATACTTTTATTTACTTTTACTGTGACTATGCTAAAAAATAATCTTCAATATCCCAGTTTTATGACTGCAATTTTTTTTAAATACCTTTAGGCTTCATTGATTGGCTTTCATATTTTAAAATGTTTTTATTTGATTGTATTATTTTTTTTTTTTACATTTAATTAAATTTAATTAAATTTAATTTAAATAGTTTAATTTCATAAAAAAAAATTGCTCCATCATTTGTCTGAATTATTCCACTCTGCTGAAGAATAAGCTTCATGATGCCAATTTTGTAAAAACGATATGGGAATTTATAGATTTGTTGTTGTCTCATTTTGACCATAAGTGTGTGAAGTATCCAGTTAAATGTTATATAACGCAAAGCAAGCAGCATTTCATTGACCACGGTGTTTGCAGTGAACGTAGCGTCATATTACATCGCTCCCCAGCGTGGCCTCAGGGATTGATGCATCGTCTGCAATCATATTTGACATCATGATTAAGAATATTTGTCCAAATAATGGAGGCCATTATGACTTTAACAAGCTCTGCAATGTGTTCCATGAATGCAAGAGGATAGCGCTACATTGATCGGCTAGTAGTTATAGCGATTGGATTAGGCTGTGTGGAAATCAATACAACTTCTGTCCGGCTTTAGAGACCGGCCTTTTTAGAGAAGCAGAGACAGTAACAAAATAAGGTTACCCGCTGCCATCATCACCCAGAGCAGATGCCTTGGTGAAATAATCAGTAATACAATCAAGGTTTCTACCATGTGAGATGAGAAATCCTACTAGGCTGAGTAATCCAGTTTGGTGGGGATTTGGAGCCCATGCACTTCTCATTATCTGACGGCGCACAGTAATGTCTGGATTAGCTCCCCTCTGCCACAACAATGAATATTTGGCAAACCCCCATAACATCAGGAAAAAAGATGACCTCCAGCTGTAACACCATGACAATTATCCTTCTAACATTTTGATTGGCTTCCACTTTATTTATTTGTTTGCTTCTTTCTTTCTTTCTTTCTTTCTTTCTTTCTTTCTTTCTTTCTTTCTTTCTTTCTTTCTTTCTTTCTTTCTTTCTTTCTTTGCAGTGTTCAACTATTTATTTTATTTTGCATTTTTAATCCAACTTTTGTTTGTATTATTACACTTTTTTTATCTAACTTTTGTTTGCAATGTTCCACTATTTTATTCATTTTAATCCGACTTCTGTTTGCATTTTATTATTTTATTTTTAATCCAACTTTTATTTAACTGTTTTATTTTATTTTACTTTTAGTTTATTTTTTAATGCAGCTTTTATTTACATTTTATCCACTGTTTTATTTTATTTAGTATTTTTAATTCAACATTTGTTTGCATTGTTCCACTATTTTATTTTATTTTATTTATTTTTTTATTTAATCCAACTTTTGTTTACATTGTTCCTTTATTTTATTTTGAATCTTATTTTTAATATCTTATTTTATTTTTAATCTAACTTTTGTTTGCATTCTTCTGCTATTTTATTTTATTTTATTTTATAAAATTTTTAAAACTTTTATTTACCTTTTTTCCCGTTTTATTTTATTTTGTATTTTTTATCCAACTTTCTTTTCTTTTCTTTTCTTTTCTTTTCTTTTCTTTTCTTTTCTTTTCTTTTCTTTTCTTTTCTTTTCTTTTTCATCTCTTTTTTTTACTTTTTTTGCATTGTTCCACTATTTTTATTTTATTTTATTTTATTTTATTATTATTTTTTATTTTAATCTAACTTTTATTTACATTTTTGTTCTGTTTTATTTTATTTTTATTTTGTATTTTTTATCCAACTTTTATTTACATTGTTGCACTATTTTATTTATTTATTTATTTATTTTTATTATTTTTTATTTTAATCCAACTTTTATTTACATTTTTGTACTGTTTTATTTTATTTTGTATTTTTTATCCAACTTTTATTTACCTTTTCTCACTGTTTTTTTATTTTATTTTGTATTTTTAATCCAACATTTGTTTCCATTGTTCCACTATTTTATTTTATTTTAATCCAAATTTAGTTTACAATGTTTCACTATATTATTTTATTTTATTTTTAACTTTTGTTTGCATTGTTCCCCTATTTTATTTGACTTTTAATCCAACTTTTATTGACATTTTTCCACTGTTATTTTTTTAATCTAACTTTTGTTTGCATTGTTGCACTATTTTATTTAGCCTTTAATCCAATATTTATTTAAATTTCTTCCACTGTCTATTTATTTATTTTATTTTATTTTTAATCCAACTTGTATTTACATTTTTCCACTATTTTTTTTTTATCCAACTTTCTTTACTTTTTTTTCTTTTCTTTTTAATCTAACTCTTTTTAATCTTTTTTTGCATTGTTCCACTATTTTATTATAGTTTAATTTAGTTTGTTTTGTATTTTTAATCCAAGTTTTGTTTGCATTCTTCCACTATTTTATTTTATTTTATTTTAGTTATTTTTTTAATCCAACTTTTATTTACATTTTTTCCACTCTTTTGTTTTATTCTATTTTAATCCAACTTTTATTTACATTTTTGCACATTGTTAGTTCACAATTCCTAATTCCCTTACTAAAGTTAGTGTATTCAACCTTATTGCAGTATTTCCATAAACAAATAAATGAATGAAAAATCAGGGAAACATCTTAATAGGCTTCTTACCCACAGGTGACATCTCAGGTACACTAGCCGTGTAAGGCCCTTCCAGGAACTTTGGCTCATTGTCGTTGATGTCCTGCACCTTGATGACAAACTCCGACTCTGGTTCCAGCGGTCGGTTGGTGTCGATGTCCACCGCTTGAGCTCGTAGCGTGTAGTAAGGCTTCTCCTCTCGATCCAGACTGCGTAAAGCGTGTATGTCCCCGGTGATCTGGTCGATGGTGAAGATGGTTCCAGCGCCTTCGCCTGAGAGAGTGTATTTCACTGCACTCTCCCCTTTATCCAAGTCAGTGTGTAACTAAAGGAGACAGAAAAAATAATTGTATAATATATGCATCTAGACTGAGTGGTCAAGATGTTGTAAAATTGTATATTTGGAGTTGCAAAACATTGCCTTATTTTCCCCAAATATTGCAAGTTGTTTCAGAATGTGTTTTTATTCAATTAGTGGAAGAAACCACTGAATGGAACTGAAGCATGCACAATTGCAAAATGTTATAATTGCAAGCGAAGAATCAATGTAGACGAAGATTACAGTACTTACACAGACAAGAATAGCTTGCATAATGTTTAAACCTCACATAAGAGTCTGAAGGTTTATAATGCAATTATTTCTGACAAAAAAAAACTTTAGGGTTTAGTCATTGACTTCACATTTCTGCATACAGTACTTAAGATTTCTTTTGATTTGAACTCTGAGGATCTGATTTGCTCTGTTAGCCTGTAGGTAGATGAACCTGGCCTAAATCTATTTGCACAGTATGTTGTGTGTCTCTCTCTATTTTTCGCTTTGCCCAAATCCCCCACTTTATTTATTTATTTATTTATTTCTTCTCCGATTTCCTGCCCTCAAGCTAGATTTTACTTGCAGACTTGCCATGCTAATCTTGAAGGGAAAAAAAAAACTCTAAAATTGACTGATGCTGGCAAAATTCAGATTTTAAATAGTTTTGATAATATTTTCAGTTTCAATGCATGTCTATGACCACCAGACTTTATACGTGTGCTTCTTTTTTTATTCATTTGAGTTTGAATTTTGACATTTGGATTGAATTTTCCACACACATCATTTTTCTTTGGAAAGTAAATGTCTTTTGAAATGTATTTCATTTTATTTTTTACATTTATTTATGTATTTATTTTACTGCAGTTATTAATTTAATTCTGTTTTCAATTCTACATACATTCTAAGTTATTTTAATATTTTATTTATTTACTTATTTTACTGCAGTTATGAATTTAATTGTTTCGAATTCTACATACTTTCTACATTCTTTCAATATTTTATTTTATTTTTAAATTGTATTTATTTTACTACAGTTATAATTTTAATTCTGTTTTAAATTCTGCATAAATTCTACATTTTCAATATTTTATTTCATTTTTCATTTTTATTTTTTTACACAAATTCTACATTCTTTCAATATTTTATTTTATTTGTTTTAATTTTATTTATTTTACTGCAGTTATGAATTTAATTTAATTTTCAATTCTACATACATTCTACATTCTTAAAATATTTTATTTTATTTATTTATTTATTTTATTTGTTTTACTGCAATTATGGATTTAATTGTTTTCAGTTCTACATACATTATACATTCTTTCAATGTTTTTTTTTTACATTTTTTGTATTCATTTATTTATTTTACATATATTCTACATGCTTTCAATATTTTATTTTGTTTATTTATGTATTTATTGTACTGCACTTATGAAATTAATTGTTTTCAGTTCTACATACTGTCTACATTCTTTCAATATTTTATTTTTTATTTTATTTATTTCATTCTGTTTTTATTTTTACATACATTCTTTCAATATTTTATTTTATTTATTTATATTTTACTGCAGTTATGAATTTAATTATTTTTTAAATTCTATGTACATTTTACATTCTTTCAATATTTTATTTTGTTTTTCAATTTTATTTATTTATTCTACATATATTCTACATTCTTTCAATAGTTTATTTATTTTTACTGCAGTTATGAATTTAATTATGTTTAAGTTCTACATACATTCTACATTTATTCATTTATTTATTTTGTTTTATTTATTTTGCTGCAGTTAAGAATTGAATTCAGTTTCAATTTGACTTTACATTCTTTCAATATTTTATTTTCAATTTTATTTATTTATTCTACCTTCTTTCAATATTTTATTTTATTTATTTATTTTTCTGCAGTTATGAATTTAATTCTGTTTTCAATTCTACATACATTCTAATTTTTTAAATATTTTTTTATTTTTTTATTTTACTGGTTATGAATTTAATTCTGTTTTCAATTTTACATACATTCTTTCAATATCTTATTTTTAATTTTATTTATTTAATCTACATATATTCTACATTATTTCAATATTTAATTAATTAATTAATTTATTTATTTTACTGGTTATGAATGTAATTCTGTTTTCAATTTTACATACATTCTTTCAATATCTTATTTTTAATTTTATTTATTTAATCTACATATATTCTACATTATTTCAATATTTAATTAATTAATTAATTTATTTATTTTACTGGTTATGAATTTAATTCTGTTTTCAATTTTACATACATTCTTTCAATATCTTATTTTTAATTTTATTTATTTAATTACATATATTCTACATTATTTCAATATTTAATTAATTAATTATTTTATTTATTTTACTGGTTATGAATTTAATTCTGTTTTCAATTCTAGATACATTCTATTTTTTCAGTATTTTATCTTATTTTTTAATTAAATTAATTTATTTTATTTTACTGCCATTATAAATTTAATTGTTTTCAATCCTACATTCAAACCGACACCGCATTTGCTATCTCATACATTCCGTTTCAGTTCAGTCCAATTCCATTTAAATTAAGGTGAACTGGATTTGAATGCAGTCTAACCAGTAATACTGTTCATTATTTTATAGCATATCAGTGCTGTAAAGTGTTATTAATCATATGCATATCTCTCATCTGAGGGAGCATCAATCAAAGATTGCGCCGAAGTTGTTCAGACAGTCAAGTTAAAAAAAGCTTTTGTTTTCCCCAATCTGCATAATATCTAGAGCGCACCGTAAATCAGAAAGAGAGCTTAATTATCAGCCTGCTTCATTGTCATATATCTTCACATTCAGAAATGAATAAAAAGAAAGAGAACAGGGGGACAGAAAAGAAAAGAGAGATTACAAAAGAGCCAAAACTCGGCAATAATTCCAGTAATAACTAGAAGTGGAAAAGTTAGGTGATACTAATTAAAAACTGAATTAGCATAACAATAGCAATCAATTACACAAAAGGGGTTCATGTGGCGACTGGGTCCTTGAGAAACCTCACGATTATCCACACAGAACTGGTGAACATAGAACATATTGTCTCTGTTTGATGATGAGTTCAGGCAAAATATAAAACAAACCGGACTAAGCAGCCTTCCCAGATGCTCATTATGTTCTCAGAAGAAACACTTACTCTTATTTTTTTCACACACACACACGACAAGTACAAACCGTTTAGCATAAACTGACAAGCACACTAGAGTGATAAAGTGAGAAATATGTGTTTACACGCAAATTTCTGCCAAATCAGAAAAAAAATTGAAGGGGAGAAATAGAAAGCATGGAGAGGTTAAGTGCGTACTAGGGTTGTCACGATTCCTCAATTCAATCCGAGTAATTGATTTTTAAAAATCCTGATATTGCATTTTGCCCATGTCCACTAATACCGGAAGTGGCGCATTTCATTGACAAGATTCCTTGAAACGCATTATTAAACTGTTTACCAAGGCTGCATGATATATAAACCTATTTAAAAATCACAGTAAAGCATAATGGGTTGTAAACGTGCATCTCAGAGCGACTGTGCTATAATAAATGCTGCTCCACACAAACATTATTTACATGTGTGGAGCAACTCGAAATTTATCTCTGCATATTGTTGTTAGTTTCGGTTTATTTTAATGTTTATCTGGAAACTTAACTTGCACCATTTTATCAGATTTGTAAGGTAAATCAATTATAAACCTACATAAACACAGGAGAATACATTTGTATCACGATTTACCTTCACTTTAACCCTTACTCTGAGTTTATATGTTTCGATGTCCACGTATTCAAAAAATAATTACAGTGGCTGTAGCATTTCTATTGTAAAGAAATGACCAAATATTAAAGACTAAGTGGACATTTGACCTAAATGTTGCTTAGTCAATATTAAACAAAGATTAGATCGCAGTAATGTATGAAAACAATCGTCAGACTGTTGGCGCCCTCTGCAGTCATTTGTTGTAGTGCCTACATTATGTACATTAGCTCTATTGTTTATAATACATTATGTATTTTAGCAGTTTTGATCAATAAAACTATATGATTACTTGCTTTTGATACTTTATATGAACAAATTTTATACACTTAGGCCCATTTTTATTGCTACAAAAAAAAAAAAAACTAAATATAACTGTGGTTCAAGTGCTTTGAGGCATTTAAGCACATTTGCAAAAAGACATTATGTAGCAAGCCTTTTTTTGCAAATACAGGTAGTTTACCATAAATATTATGTTTTGTAATGTTAATGACTGTTATAGCGCAAGCTGTGGTCCGATCTCCTTAAAACTTTGCGTGCTTGTTTAGAATCACCTGTTGCATGTGCTCACCAGGTTTCATGAAGTTTTCAGTTTTCCTTTAGGCTTTATAGGATTTTAGGTAAATTCGGACAGGCCCCTTTTCTTAAATGACCAGATTAAAAACCCTACGACTAGTTCTCAATCATTTAACAAATGATTTGATTAACAGCAAAGGTTCTAGAGGCAAAGTTGTCCGGAATGAGGAGTTCTGCCATATGATAAGAATATTGCATGCATGTGCAAAAACCATGCAATGCGGAACCGTTTTTTTGCCCTTGAAAAATGTGATATCGCCCCCCCGGTGGCTGATTTATTTCAAATTTCTCTTTTTGGTGCCATTAGTCAAACAGGCCCACATAGTTTAGTTCCAGTCGGCCTGTTAACCAGGTCTAATAGGCTCAAACTTCATCAGCCAATGGCGGTCATGTTTTTTGAGATATGCAAATGTCCTTATAGACACTTGTGGCACTTTGGACCAAAACCTTGCACAGCGATTTTTATGTTGATAGGACAAATGTTTTTTTTTTTTTTTTTTCCCCTTATAGCGATTTTTGTCCTGAAACCTCAGACTGAGATCTTAAATGTTCTGAGTTTGGCGAAGATATCTCATTTCGTTGAGGAGTTATAGGCATTTTATTAAAAGTGGCCATGACCCTTTAGAATGTTTTGGTGTCCCTTTGCTACGGTGAGTTGAAAGTTCGACTTAAAAAAAAAAAAATTATTGATATTCGCTCACCAGAGAATCTTTGCACTGGTGTGGTTCGATTGGGCAAAAAACCTAGGACTAGTTTGCAAAAGTTCCAATGACACAAGACACTTGAGCCTACAACTTATGGTGCTACCACCAAGTTTCAAGTCTCTATGACTTACGGTTTGGTCTGCACAATCAGTTTTATGTGGAGATCGCTGATCTGTGACAATTCTAGCAATTACAGTAGGGTTTCAATTATCCAATTACTCAGTTAATCATCAGAATAATTGACCAAGTACTCGGTTACCAAAGAATCATTAGTGACAGCTCACCAGTGGATCCTCTGCAATTAATGGGTCCCGTCAGAATGAGAGTCTAAATAGCTGATAAAAACATCACAATAATCCACAAACCATCAGTTAAAATTCTCTGAAATGAAAAGCTGTTTTTAACTTCAAACCATTGCTTTTGGCTAATATATATGAGTCCTCTATGCATAATATTGCTTTCTAAAGTGAAAAATTCATCTTGTCTGAATCCAGAGAGAAATATGCACAGATCAAGCACCGATTACAAGTGGAAACGGCTCAAAACAGTTATAAACAAATATGTTTGTGGATTTAGATGTCAGAGGATAATAGTGGATAGACTTGTTTGCACTGAAGGAATCGTTATTATGGATTACGGACATGATTTTCAAATTTATTTACAAACATGAAGCTTTTCACTTTACAAGACATTAAATGATGGACTGAAGCTGTGTGGATTACTTGTGGATTGTTGTGATGTTTTCATCAGCTCATTCTGATGACACCCATTGACCGAAAAGAATCCATTGGTGAGCTAATGATATAAAGATCCAATTCTTCAAATCTCCTCAGATGAAGACACAAACTCATCTAGCAAATTTCTGGCCTCATGCATCAGCTTAACATCTTCTTTGCATATAGTGCTGTTATACAGAAAGGCTTAGACCTCTATTATGCTATTTTGAGCTTAAATATCTTGGTTAAAGATAAGCACTGGGTTTTACATGTTATTGTCTCAGTCAACAGGTGCTGAGAGAGAGCAACAGTCAAATACTGGGCTCCTCTCACAATAGGGACAATTAGAGGCCTGTTCTATCGCCTGCGGATTCAATAGGGTCCTAATATACTTGAGGAATAAATAAAGGCTCTATTATCATTCGGAGCCATACGCGAAGAATCAACCTGTCAAAATGACTTCTTCAGCAGTGTTTTTAGTGGTTACACAACCAGTAATTATTTAAAGCTGTGATTCTTTCAGAGAAGATCAAGAGAAGCTTTTTTAAAAATGTGTTTGCCTGCTATTTATAGTGATTTCTCATTGATCTGTTAGTGTGCTTTCATAATGATATGTGTGGTTTACCAGATCAGCTCTCTACATGTGTGTTTCTGTGTTTAAGTGTGTGCATGATCATACGGTTCGCTACATGATGTCTGGCCAGTAATTAAATGGATGTTTGGTTTGCAAAGGATATGTCAGGATATTTCTTACACACCAGGATACCGAAACCCCTTGAGGACCAGCGTTCCTGCACACTCGCTGCATGCTAATATAGTCAGACCGGTCCTAAACACTCAGCCAATTCAGTTAAATAAATACATTCCCCAGTGCGCAAGGAGGCTGAGAAAACCAGCACTAGAGTCATTTACTCCAAACCCGTGTGCATATATATGTGTTTATGGATCTGTTTATGTGTTTATGGATGTGAAAAGGCGACATCTGTGCAAGAGGATAAATTTACGACTGTGTGTGTGTGGTAAAGTCCATTAGGGGTGGGCGGTGTGACCAAAATCTTATATCATATGTGGATTTAAAAAAATATATATATTTAGAGTATATGTGAATATGGAAGCCTGTTTCTGTCACTGAATAAAAAAATAAATAAAAAAGGTTATTGTGACTTTTTGTGAGTTTATATCTTGCAATTCTAACTTTATAACTAACAATTGCGAGTTAATATCACACAATTCTGAGAATAAAGGCAGATTTGCAAGTTTTATATCTTGCAATTCTAACTTTATAACTGGCAATTGTGAGTTAATATCACACAATTCTGAGAATAAAGGCAGATTTGCGAGTTTATATCTTGCAATTGTAACTTTATAACTCGCAATTGTGAGTTAATATCACAGAATTCTGAGAAAAAATTCAGATTTGTGAGTTTATATCTTGCAATTCTAACTTTATAACTCACAATTGTGAGTTTATCTCTGAATTCTGAGGAAAAAGTCAAATCTGCGAGTTTATATGTTGCAATTCTAACTTTATAACTCGCAATTGCGATTTTATATCACACAATTCTGAGAAAAAAGTCAGATTTGTTAGTTTATATCTCGCAGTTCTAACTTTATAACTCACAATTGCAGGTTTGCCATGCAGTTCTGAGAAAAAAAATCTGATTTGCGAGTTTTTATTCACAATTTTTTAACTTTTTAACTTGCAACTGCGAGTTCATATCACACAGTTCTGAGAAAAAAAGTCGGATTTGTCAGTTTATATTTCGCAATTCTGACTATAACTTGCAGTTGCAAGTTTATAACTCACAATTCTTCACACTTGTGAGTTGTAAACTCACACTTGTAAGGGGAAAAAAGGTAGAATTGTGAGATAAAAAGTTGCAGTTAGCTTTTTTTTTATTTTTTATTCAGTGGCAGAAATGGGCTTCCATATATGCATGCATAAAAGATTATTAATTTTGTATATTTGGAAGAAGTCTCTCTTGCTCGCTAAGGCTACATTTATTTAATTAAAAAATACGGTCAAAACAGTCATATTTTGAAATAATATTACAATTTGCAATAACCTTTTTCTATTTTAACATATTTGAAAATGCTAATTTATTCCTGTGATGCAAAGCTGAATTTTCAGCAGCCATTAATCCAGTCTTTAGTGTTGTGTGATCCTTTAAAAATATGCTGATTCTGTGCTCCAATTACTACTGATGCTCAATTATTAATATTTGTTCTCAGTTATTTATAATGTTTTTTTACTATTAACAAGTTTTTTTCTGCTTAATTTGTCGTGAAAACTGTAATACATTTTCTTTCAGGATTCTTTGAAGAATAAAAAGTTAAGAGGAACAGCATTTATTTAAAATAGAAATCTTTAGAACATTAAAAATGTCTTTATTGTTACTTATGATCATTTTAATGCATCCTTTTTTAACTTCAAACTTTTTAATGGTATAGTATCACAGTTTCTAGCATTTCTATGTTTTTTCAACATTTATTATAATAACACATGCATAAGGTAACATAAGAGACGTTTGACCAGTTGTAAAAATATCATCAGTTGCTGTAGGAATGGCTGTAATGGGTCAGGAATATTCATCAATGGGTATGTTGAGATCAGGATGTTTTACATACATCATGTCTATAATGTTGACAAAAATAGGGGAATGGAAGCAGGGCTGTGTTTGTTTTGTTAGCGTATGTGTGTTTTGAGCAATGGGGCAGAGCCATAGTGTTTGTCACATTTCTGGTGCTCTGGGGTGCAGATTCACTGGAAACCGTGAAAGCGGTCTCACACTCTTGTAGTTTGTTGTACAGTTCGCTGTTTGATTATGTGGTACAGAAAGAAAGCGTGAGAGGTTTTTTTTGTGAGCTTTGTTTTTGCTCATGAGGTGGAATACTGACGTGCTTCTGAGTGTTTTATGAAACAAACATCAGCCCCAACAGATGGAAGCAGTCTCAGGTGAATAAACGGCTGATCTAATCACAAGCAATTAAGGAATACTACATTGTACTTCCGCATCAAAACTGCAGCAACACACTTGCATAACAACTAGAACAAAAGAAAAGAGGAAAAGCTGCCTATAAACAAACAATCAAAGTCCGTCAGGCTCAAAGGACAAATCTGACAGTAGCTTTTCAAATTAATGGATGTGTGCTGATAACAACCAAAGAGCACAAATATTTTGTTCTGTGCTGTTTTCTCATCTATCTATCTATCTATCTATCTATCTATCTATCTATCTATCTATCTATCTATCTATCTATCTATCTATCTATCTATCTATCTATCTATCTATCTATCTATCTATCTATCTATCTATCTATCTATCTATCTATCTATCTATCGTTCTAACGATTGTTCTATTTATCTATTTATCTATCGTTCTATGGTTCTATCATTCTATCGATCGTTCTAACGATCGTTCTATTGTTCTATCTATCGTTATATCGTTCTGTCCATTATTCTATCTATCGTTCTATTGTTCTGTCCATCATTCTATCTATCGTTCTATCATTCTGTCTATCGTTCTATCTGTCATTCTGTCGTTCTGTCCATTGTTCTATCTATCTATCTATCTATCTATCTATCTATCTATCTATCTATCTATCTATCTATCTATCTATCTATCTATCTATCTATCTATCTATCTATCTATCTATCTATCTATCTATCTATCTATTCTATTGTTCTGTCTATCGTTCACTCGTTCTGTCCATCATTCTATCTATCGTTCTAACGATCGTTCTATTGTTCTATCTATCGTTATATCATTCTGTCCATCATTTTATCTATCGTTCTATTGTTCTGTCCATAATTCTATCTATCGTTCTATCATTCTATCATTCTATCTATCTATCTATCTATCTATCTATCTATCTATCTATCTATCTATCTATCTATCTATCTATCTATCTATCTATCTATCTATCTATCTATCTATCTATCGTTCTATCGTTCTATCGTTCTATCGTTCTATCTATCTATTCTATCTATTCTATTGTTCTGTCTATCGTTCACTCGTTCTGTCCATCATTCTATCGTTCTAACGATCGTTCTATTGTTCTATCTATCGTTATATCATTCTGTCCATCATTCTATCTATCGTTCTATCATTCTGTCTATGGTTCTATCTATCATTCTGTCTTTCTGTCTATCATTCTATCTATCGTTCTGTCTATCATTCTGTCCATCGTTCTGTCTATCATTCTGTCTATCGTTCTGTCTATCATTCTGTCCATCGTTCTGTCTATCATTCTGTCTATCGTTCTGTCTATCATTCTGTCTATCGTTCTGTCTATCGTTCTATCATTTTGTCCATCGTTTTGTCGTTCTGTCCATCGTTCTATCTATCGTTCTATTGTTCTGTCCATCGTTCTATCTATCGTTCTGTCTATCATTCTATCATTCTGTCTATCATTCTGTTCATCATTCTATCGTTCTGTCCATCGTTCTATCTATCATTCTATCCTTCTGTCTATCGTTCTGTCGTTCTAATTTATTTTATTTACTAAATCTATCTATCTATCTATCTATCTATCTATCTATCTATCTATCTATCTATCTATCTATCTGTCGATCTATCGTTCTATCTATCTATCGTTCTATGGTTCTATCATTCTATCGATCATTCTAACGATCGTTCTATTGTTCTATCTATCGTTCAATCGTTCTGTCCATCATTCTATCTATTGTTCTAACAATCGTTCTATTGTTCTATCTATCGTTATATCATTCTGTCCATCATTCTATCTATCGTTCAATCGTTCTGTCCATCATTCTATCTATCGTTCTAACAATCGTTCTATTGTTCTATCTATCGTTATATCATTCTGTCCATCATTCTATCTATCGTTCTATCATTCTGTCTATCGTTCTATCTATCATTCTGTCGTTCTGTCCATTGTTCTATCTATCGTTCTGTCTATCATCCTGTCCATCGTTCTGTCTATCATTCTGTCCATCGTTCTATCTATCGTTCTATCGTTTTGTCCATCGTTCTATCTATCGTTCTGTCCATCGTTCTGTCTATCGTTCTGTCTATCATTCTGTCCATCGTTCTATCGTTCTGTCCATCATTCTATCTATCGTTCTGTCCATCATTCTATCTATCGTTCTGTCTATCATTCTGTCTATCGTTCTGTCTATCGTTCTATCGTTCTGTCTATCATTCTGTCCATCGTTCTATCGTTCTGTCCATCGTTCTATCATTCTGTCCATCGTTCTATCTATCGTTCTGTCCA
This sequence comes from Garra rufa, assembly GCF_049309525.1. Classification (NCBI taxonomy): domain Eukaryota; kingdom Metazoa; phylum Chordata; class Actinopteri; order Cypriniformes; family Cyprinidae; genus Garra; species Garra rufa. The sequence goes on from NC_133382.1 coordinate 33,678,106, forward strand.
TCGTTCTATCCATCGTTCTGTCCATCGTTCTATCTATCGTTCTATCGTTCTATCATTCTGTCCATTGTTCTGTCTATCATTCTGTCTATTGTTCTATCTATCGTTCTATCGTTCTGTCTATCGTTCTATCTACCGTTCTATCGTTCTGTCCATCATTCTATCTATCGTTCTGTCTATCATTCTGTCTATCATTCTGTCTATCTTTCTATCGTTCTGTCTATCATTCTGTCCATCGTTCTATCGTTCTGTCCATCGTTCTATCATTCTGTCCATCGTTCTATCTATCGTTCTATCGTTCTGTCTATCGTTCTATCTACCATTCTATCGTTCTGTCCATCGTTCTATCTATCATTCTATCGTTCTGTCTATCGTTCTGTCACTCTAATTTATTTTATTTACAAAATTTATATTTTAATTCAGTGAGGATTAAATAAATTAAATAATGTTGCAAAAAAATCTGTAAATATTTTTATATGTATAATACAATAATAATATTAAATCTAAAATAAATTGTAATAAAAAAAAAAAAAAAATATATATATATATATATATATATATATATATATATATATATATATATATATATATATATATATATATATATATATATATATATACATTTTAAGCAGCACAACAATTATTTTTAACATTGATAAGAATTTTTTTTTTCTTAAGGCGATTCAGCATATTAGATTTATTTTTTTAAGGATCATGTAATACTGATGACTGGAGTAATGATGCTGACAATTCAGCTTTGCATCACAGAAATAAATTGTGTTTTAAAATATATTGAAATAGAAAACAGTTTTTAATTTAAATTTTAAAAAAAAATATTTCACAATAGTACTGTCTTTATTGAATTTTTGATCATATAAATGAAACCCTGATAAACATTAGACATCTTTCAAAAAAATCAAACCATTTTTACATATCCCTTTTCAACGATAATTTGTATGATATTCTGCGCAACTTTTACTGTAAAAATCATAATTGTGATCACTGATAGCTGACATCAGTAACATCTGTAAAAAAAAAAAAAAATGCAACAAATCAGCCTGGTTGTCGTAGTGATATTTAGCATTTTAATTATGTGTAATTTATAAGAAGTACCAGCTTGCAATTAATTGACTGATGCAAGATAGCCAGGCTTTAATGCTTCTACACATGACAGATGAACACGTCTTTTTTTCCCTCGCCTATATCTAAATTATACTGGGAATATGGATCATAGTTCAAAATATTAATAAGCTATATGAACAAGTTGAAGGAAAAGTATTAAAAAGCAATTTTACTTTCAAGCCAGTAATATCAGCTCACTCTGAATTCATCTGGCCTCAATGCAAGGAGCGAGCGATACTGCTAGGAACATTAGCGGTTTTTAACTATCTTCGGTGCACTTCAAGCAGAAATCTCATTATTATAAAAGTTGGATTAAAATATGTGGAAGGTATTATATTGGCAGTGCAGATAAATTACATCGTTATTCCCTTTTTCCTTAACCAACCTATGTCAGCGCATTTGTCATCTGTGGCATGCGTTAACACTGCAAATGTCTGCTTTTCTAAATGCATTCAGAATGGGCCGCTGTATTGCTAGCATTTCAAATGCATAATTTGGGCCCGAGTTATCCGTACAAATGACTTCACATCTGCAGAATTAGTTTGGCATCAGGTTTTTGTGAGCTAAACGACACGCGCTTTGGGAGGGGTGAGGTTACTGCAGTTTGATTGTTTCCAGTGTTGGATTATTGTGGTGCTTGGGTTTCCTGCATGCAACCGACACCATTTTATGGTCATTTTGGATCGTAATTCTTTGAATGTAATCATGAGTTTGGATTAAGTAACTTTTAAACTGGATTCAGTGTTACACTGAAGGCATTGATTGTCTTCACAGTGTTTGTTATGAAGGATTGCGTATCGCACAATGCTGCACACGGACGTGAAGGAGCTGTCATGTTTAGAGCTATTGAATAACATGTTTTCTATAGAAGCCAATTGTAAGTAGAACAATTCCACAAGACAAACTTTGAATGTTGGCTTGACAACAATAGTCAAGAAGAATTGAGTTTTGAAGGTTGTATTTCCCTGGTATTTTCTGAGGACTTCCGTACAGCATTATGACATTGTATGGATGAATGGATAGAAGTTTTCAATAGAACTATAGGCAGTTTCAAGGACTATTGTATTTTCCACTACAGGAAAACCATAAGCCTGGCTAGTTTGAAAATGTGTAGATGATATAGTATGTGTCAGAACAGGTTTACACCAGTTTTAAGAGGTGTAGTTTGAAAACTGTTGGTGTTGTTACAATTAGAACAATTCATGGGAAGTCTATAGGCTTTTTTGTGATTTTTATTTTTATGCTTTGATCACATGCCACAAGGCAGCATTAATTACAGTCATAGGTTTTCAGTGGAAGTCTATGAAGTTTCACTAAAAAGACAGAAAGAACATTTTAATGGAAATCTATAGGGTTTTGATCATCCATCCATTCCATGAATACACCTTTAATCTTTGTTCATTCCATCCACTCATCCATCTATTGTCATCTAAAGATCCATCTATACATCTTCATGGATCAATCTATTCATTATCCATCCACCCACCCATCTATCCAACCATACATCCATCAATCCACCAGTCTATTTTCATTAAAGGATTAATCCATCAATCCATCTGTTGTCATCTAAAGATTCATCCATTCTTTCATTTGTTGTCATCTAAGGATCCATCCATCATCGTCCATCCAGTAAATAACCCTTTAAACTTTGTTCATTCTATCCATCCATCTATGGATCCATCCATCTTTTGTCATCTATCAATTCATCTACTGTCATCTAAGGATCCATCTGTCTGTCCATCTATTATCATCCATCCATCTATTGTCTTCAAGGATCCATCCATTCATCATCCATCCATTGTATAAATAAACCTTCCATCCATCCATCCATCTACTGTCATCCTAAGGATCTATCCACCCATCTATTGTCATCTAAGGATCCATTTACCCATTCATCCACTCATCTATTGTGATCTAAGGATCCATCCATCCATCCACCCATCTGTTGTCAACTAAATATCCACCCATCTGTTCTCATCAAAGGATCCATTAATTTGATGTCATCTAAGGGTCTATCACCCATCCATCTATTGTCATTTAAGGATCCATCCATCCATCCATCCATCCGTTGCGAACTAAGCATTCATCCATCCATCCGTTGTCAACTAAGCATCCTTCCATCCATCCGCTGTCAACTAAGCATCCATCCATCCATCCATCCATCCATCCATCCATCTATTGTCATTTTAGGATCCATCCACCCATCTGTCTATCCATCTATTGTCATTTAAGGATCCATCCGTCCATCAATCTATTGTCATTTAAGGATCCATCCATCCATCCATCCGTTGCAAACTAAGCATTCATCCATCCATCCGTTGTCAACTAAGCATCCTTCCATCCATCTGCTGTCAACTAAGCATCCATCCATCCATCCATCCATCCATCCATCCATCCATCCATCCATCCATCTATCCATCTATTGTCATTTTAGGATCCATCCACCCATCTGTACATCAATCTATTGTCATCTATAGATCCATCCATCCATCCATCCAACCAACCGTCCGTCGTCAACTAAACATTCATCCGGCGTCAACTAAGCATCCATCCAACCATCCGTCGTAAACTAAGCATCCATCCATCCATCTGTTGTCAACTAATCCATCCATCTGTTGTCGACAAAGCATCCATCCATCCATCCATCCATCCATCCATCCATCCATCCATCCATCCATCCATCCATCCATCCATCCATCCATCCATCTGTTGTCAACTAAGTATCCATCCATCCATCTGTTGTCAACTAAGTATCCATCCATCCATCTGTTGTCAACTAAGCATCCATCCATTCATCCGTCGTCAACTAAGCATCCATCCATCTGTTGTCAACTAAGCATCCATCCATCTACTGTCATCTAAGAATCCATCCATTCATCCATTGCTATTTATTGATCAATTGATCAATCAATCCATTCATCCATTGTCATCTAAGAATCCATCCATTCATCCATTGCCATTTATTGCTCAATCGATCAATCAATCCATTCATCCATTGTTATCTAAAGATCCATATGTCCCTCCATCCCTGATCAGTTAGAAAATATTTATTAGGTCACAACAGTCCGTGCTGAGTTTGGTGGATTCTTCTTAAAAGCTCTTGGAAAAGTTATATTTACAAATGTTCGTCTCTTTATAAAACCTTGCTACGTTTGATTTTGAGAAACCAATATAACCAATGCAGCAACAACTGCGACTGCCCTGTGCTCGCTTTATTTATAAGCAGTGCCTCATTTCCTGAAACATCTGAGCCCGAGCTTTGTGTGTAAGCATGGCATCCCCACAGCATTAACGTTCATCACACTACAGGGCTGTAAACAGCCTTATCAGGTGCACATTTCCAGTCATGCTCGAGTCTCATTAAATGCGCACAGCTGACCTCTCTTTTAACCAAGCTATGTCGTGAGACACACACAGGTAAAGATTGGCCTGTTTAAGATAAGCTCTCCAGCGCAAAATCCATTATTATCTGCTGCTGTTTGCTGTCAGCCTGCAAGGTCAACCCTAGATGAGGAATTCAGAAGAGGCTCAATCTGGCTTGGAACAAATTTGGTGCAGAAGCAGCACTTCTGATCCCAGCAAGGTCAAGTATTACTTGAGTGCTCAAGTGTACTGCTGCATTCTGGGTGCTAGACTATTCATATTGTATAGAATTATCTCCCGAATTCATGTATTTGCATTCATTTGAACTTGAGGCAAAAAACATTCATTTATGAGCAATGATGTTCTACAACCTAATGTGTTAATACACATGACCCCAATAGCCCAGTATTCTCTTTAGAGAGATTTTGAATGGATTTAAAGTTTTTGATCAATTTTTTTCCAGAAGAGATCTTCTAAATGTGCTGTAAGTAAACTTTAGGACTACAGTATATAGATTACATTCAAACCTCAATGTCAGCCTTTACACAGAACACATCCATAGATGCATGGTGTGCTTGACCATAAATAAGACCAGTTAAGTGATCCATGGCAATGGTCCTCAAAACCTCTGTTAATGCTTTAGACATGCTTGGTGAAGAGAGTGAATGGATAATTACAGTGTGTCTTGCCGGGTCTATGTACATGGTAACCTTGATTAGTGTACAGGTCACTGGAGAGATTCTGTCAGGTCATTTGACGCTGATTACTGGAGAGAGCAGTCTGTGATTGCATTATAGGACTATTGCTGCAGCTGCTGTGTATTTATGGAGTGTGCTACACATTTAAAGGGCCGGATTAACCATTTAGCTTATGAACTGCTAAATCAAATTGAAGGGATGGATGATATAGTGTATACATTGTGCTTACAAAGCTCATTCTTTTATTTCAAAGTCAACACGGAATAACATTCCTAACCCATTTTACTCCTGTAATATGACATTTCTGAGCAAAATTAAATATTCAGTGAGAATAAAGTAGGGCAGTACTAGATTTTATCCTTTGGGAATTGATTGGATTTTGAATCCAAGTGGTGTTTCATACTAGATTGAGTCCGAAACACTACCAGCGCTCAATTTCTGATGAGGTTTTTCGTCTGTATGAGGCTGAAGGTCAAGTTCACCAAGAAAATTCTCTTAACCTAATCCAGTTATTGAATCTATTGTTATTTTCTAGTCTGTAAAAAAATATTATTTTTCAAACATTATTTGAGTATGTTTTCACAGCAAAATACAGTACTATTTCAGGCTTGCTACTTCCAAATTAATGTTTAATTCAGTGTGTTACTTGCAGTTATTGCTTTTTTGAAAATGGTTTAAAAGCAAATCTTACATCCCTTATTTTCAGTGTATTACATTAATGTTAAGTTACTTACAGGCTACAGTGGGCCTACTTAAATTTTTTTGGCTTTTGGCATTTGTTAACACGATTTCTGTCAGTTTAAAAGTAAAAATATTGTGTTTTGATTCAAATTAGTCTGCTTCTTTCTTTCATTTTGTGATGATGATTAATTTTCCACATCAATAAGACCATAAGCATGTATTAATAAAGTAAACAGCTTCAGTTTGGTGATTTCATATTGATGTTGAAGTTGTATCATGCAATGTGCATCCATTCATCTGTGCTTATCTCTGTAAAAACATATTCTCTTTTTTGCATCCTTTCCTGGTAAACAACTCTCTTGACTCGCAAGCACAGATCCGTGTCTTCATAAGTTATGTTGAAAAGATCTGAAAGCTAATGATAGGTTGCCTCAGACAGATGAGATCGCAGTCGTTTCGGAGAATTAATCTGAGAATAGGTGGTGGGGAGAGATGAGGTGGACGTGGGTGTCAATAACACAATGGGAGCGAGTAAGTGTCGACCTGTCAGCCAGAAGGAGCTCACGTAAACAAGCTGTAAAATGGATGGCCTTTCTAGAAAATGCATTATGGTATTTAAATGAGAGAGACCTTTCTGATGGAAGCATTTTCTAAAGTTTTTCTATACGCCAAACTAGTCTGCTGACAACTTGAATTTAGGCCTGCAGACATGCAATATAGCATACAAGCTGATTTCAGTGTTTGTTTTCTCTCAATATTAACTGTTGTTGAATAAAAAAGCATTAGATTCTTTCAATTGCCAGTGTGGATTTTTATTTTTGGGTGAACTGTTTCTTTAAGAAAAAGAGCACAACAGTGAAGCCGAAGGCAATGAAGAAGCTAAATGGTTTGTTGAAAAGCTGTTTGGATAGCAGCTGATGAACAGATTGTGCTGAGAAAGGCTGAAGATAAATGAAAGATGATGTCAGTGCAGGTAAAAACTCTGAGAAAGGGAAGATCTGGAGCAGCTCTCACAGCTAACATTATTGGATTGAGTGTGTAAATACCCATCTCAAATTTTCGCATACAACGTAGTGTACATCTCCATTAGACGGAGTGATTTTTTCATTTATCAGGCTCTTTGTTAAGGGCACGGATCTTCTTCTGCTCTCCCTGTACGTATGGTTTCCTGTGTCTTTTTTACTAAAGCTGTCTGTGGGATGGACACACACACACACACACACACACACACACACACACACACAGAAAAAGCCCAGTCGGCTGCGTCTTTGTAAACACTGTATAAACCCCTTGATCCGCTTGGGCCTCCTGATGATTCGTTTGTGCTCATCTGGGATTGAAATCCTCAGATATGAGGTGAATGTGATCCAGCTTAACTTTCTGAGAAGCTCCCTCTGCTTTAGAGTCAATATGAAATGCCGCTTGCAGCTGTAAACTGCTGTATTTCTGAATTAAACTAAATTTTCAGGTGTGTAAATGTACATACAGTTGAAGTCAAAAGTTTACATACACCTTGCAGAAGTATTTGACCAAAATAAGAGGGATCATACAAACTGCATGTTATTTTTTATTTAATACTGACCTGAATACGATATTTTACATTAAAGACATTTATAGTCTACAAGAGAAAATAATAGTTGAATTTATAAAAATGACCCTGTCCAAAAGTTTACATACACTTAATTCTTAATACATTGTTGCTGAATGATCCACAGCTGTGGATCTTTTTTTTTTTTTTTTTTTTTTTTTTTTTTAGTAATAGTTCATGAGTCCTTTGTTTGTCTGGAACTGCCTTCAGTTCTGCAGAAAAATCCCACAAATTGGTTTTTCAGCATTGAGCCCTTTCCAGCAATGACTGTATGATTTTGAGATCCATCTTTTCCCACTGAGGACAACTGAGGGACTATATGCAACTATTACAGAAGGTTCAAACACTCACTGATGTTCCATAAGGAAAAAAAAAAAAAAAAAAAAAAAAAAAACGGTAACACTTTATAATAACGTTCAGTTGTAAGTCTTTTATAAGCGATTAGTTAATGATGAAATAATCATTTACAAAACATTCACAAATTATTAATAAGTGATATGCTAACAATTTGTGTATGTTTTGTTAATTCATTTACAAGTCAGTTACAAGTTAATTTACAAGTAATTAGTTAATGATAAACTAATTATTTACAAAACATGACTATGTGTTTATAAATGATTAATAAGTGATATGTTCATTTTATTGTAAGTAATGTGCTAACGATTTACCAATCTGTCGTAAATTATCTTAAAAATAGCATATAATAAAATAATCAAACAGATCCTTAGTAAATGGTTAAAAAATTACTAGTTAACCCCTTAACTGTCACCCCCCATTTTTTTAAATAGGCTTGAAAGTGCACTATCCAAACTTAAATTGTTGTAATGCATGAAGACTTTGGAATACAGATGTAAGGTAGGTCTCTTTTTAAAGAAAACAATCAGCAGATTATTGCAGAAGCGGAATAATAAAAAAAAAAAATTAACAAATTACAGAAGTTTAAATTTACTGTAAAGAAAATGCACTGTACAATTTTTTTTATATATTTTATATAAAATACATACTTTACATAACAGGTTTTATCCTAAATTTTATATCAATTTGAAGCCTTTCATTTAAATAAGTTATTCCAAATTTGAAGTTGATATGAAAAAAAATTGAGGTTCTTGTGAAAGTTTGTTCAGGGTGTTATATAATTCATACACTACATGGTGCAAAGTGCATAAGTGCATAAGTACATAGTGAATAAGTGCAGAGTGTATAGTGCGTCATTTGGGGCGCAGCTCATGTTTGCCAGAGAAGACATCTTTACCCTCACCAGTCAGCCCTTACATTGCAGTACACACTTCAAAGTATCCAAAAGCTGTTGTGTAAATGCATGAATAAATCATTTACAAATCTTTCTGCCTCCCCTAATCTAAAGTGTAAACAATTCATCAGTTGTAAATGTGTTACATATCATTTGTAGATCTTTCTTACATGTTAAAATGATCTGGTGTATATAAGACATTTGCAACCCTTTCTGCATCCCCTAATCTAAAGTGTACACTACTCATCAGTTGTAAATGTTTTACAAACCTGCCGGTTACAGGTTGTGTGGGTATCAGGTGGATATACACACTGGGTGAAAGACCTTTGAATAATGAGTAAAACATTTACAACTGATGAATTGTTTACACTTTAGATTAGGGGATGCAGAAAGATTTGTAAATGATTTATTCATGATGCGATCTTCAGTGAAGGATAAAAATTTAAATGATTGATATTTTAATTATTTTTAAGTGACAAATAATATATTAACTAGTAACATATTAACCACTTACTAAGGATCTGTTTGATTATTTCATGATATGCTATTTTTTAAGATAAATTATGACTGATTTGTAAATTGTCAGCATATTAATTAATAATAATTTGTAAACGTATAATCATATTTTGTAAATTATTAGTTCATCATTATCTAATCACTTGTAAATGATTTATTACTTAATCTACAAAACGTATATAAAAATACTAACATATCACTTATTAATCATTTGTGAATGCATAGTCATGTTTTGTAAATGATAAGTTCATCATTAACTAATTAATTGTAAATTACTTGTAAATGAATTAAAACTTTCACAAATTGTTAGCATATCAGTTATTAAACATTAATGAATGTTTTGCAAATCATTTTTATCATTAACTAACCACTTATAAATGACTTACAACTGAACGTTATTATAAAGTGTTACCAAAAAAAACATGCATTAAGAGCCAGGGGCGAAAACTTTTGAACATAATGAAAATGTGTACATTTTTCTTATTTTGTCCAAATATCACATTTGTTTCCATTTAGTACAGGCTTTCAGAAGAGACTTACATGTTTCCCAGAAGACAAAATAAGTAAAATTTACCCTGATCTTTAAATTCAAAAGTTTTCACCCCCTAGCTCTTAATGCATTGCATTTCCTTCTGGAGCATTTGAACCTTTTGTAATAGTTGAATATGTCCCTGAGGTGTCGTCAGTGTGAAATCTTTTTCATGTCAGGACTACATGAATAAATAACATGCATTTTGTATGATCCATCTTATTTGTGTAAAATAATTAACATTTTGCAGATTCAGCAAGGTGTACGTAAACTTTTGACTTCAACTGTATGTTTAAATATCTCAATCCATTTTATTTTTCCCTGTTAGTGCATGCTAGTAATTACTTTGTTTTGATACTTATAGTATATATTTGGTTTATTATTATGGTATTCTGTATAGGGTGCCAAATACCTAAAGTCTTACTCAATTACTTTTCCAGTGCAATTGTAGTACTTTCTTATTTCTTGCAATTTCATTGAGACTTTTTCTGCAGGTAATAATGACAAATCTTGCTCAATTTACAAGCCAATCCAGTGAATTTGGTCATGACTGAGATAATTTGTTCTTGCAGAGAGACATTTCATTAGTCACCACAACCGTTTTGACCTAAAGCAATACATTTTAATCACTGCTGATGATGGAGTGACCTGACTCACGGTTGCGGATGACTACATAAACAACTATATTCAAATGCGAAACCATTAGAAAATCAGCTGTTGGTATAATAAATTCAGCTCATAAGTTTGAGAATATTGGATTCATTGTCCTAGAGACATAATCAGGACACTGAGGAGATTGGTATTAAATGGATGTTTGTGCATCAAAGGAAAGTCTCCAGTGTGTAATATTTCAGCAGTCAATTTCAAAGGCTAAGAACGAAAAAAAAAAAAAATCTGTTTATGTCCATTCAAAAATGTTATATAGGTTTTTAATTTGCTACAGTAATCATAGAACAGAAATTGATTGAATTGTGGTCATTAGGTACAAATGAAGCCAGGTGGTTGTAAGGATGGAGTTAAAAAGTATTCATGATAGGTGAAAATGATTTTTCAGAAGCATGTTATAGCATTTTCATGCAACATTACAAAGATAGATTTTTTTACTTCGGAATAATGTGCTTCGATGAATCATGCACAATAAGACCAGAAACGTGCATTAAGAAAGTAAATGGGGTTGATTTTGATTTCATGTTGACATAAAATGACACCGAGATACACATCCTATCAAATTACTGTTGTATATTGGTTCATTTGCTTTTAAAAATTACAACTCAGATTTGAAAGGTTAGAAAGCGAGGTTGACTGATGGCACTTTGGCTAATGATGTCATAAATAATGTTACATTATAAAGTTGCTTAAACCCACCGACCTGTGTCTTTGAGATTATGTATAGTCTTTATTACGTTATTAGCTCAGATGATTGAAGAAAGAGGTGAATTGTGGGTGGTCATAAGTGACAGCGAGAGGAGGGTTTAATGGTGATTGAAAGGATAAAGCAGGACAGGGAGAGGAAGAGAAAGAGAATTTGATTTACAGTCAGCCGGGCAATTGCCGTTTTTCCTGCGAGCAGACATTGCTCAACACCGAGGAGGGTAGCGCATTATTTAATTGCAGAATTGAGGCTTTGTTGCAGTATTCCCAAAGGCTCAATGAGGCTTTTATTCCTCGTAATAAACGATAAAATGCTGATGTGTTCTAGAGTTTCGCCAGTATCTGGAGGCTGTGATGTTCTCCTGCTCACAGCTTTTGCATAAATGCGTATCGAGAAAAAAAAAAAAAAAAAAAAAACATCCGCCTGCTGTTGCATATTATGTGTCAATCCATCAACTCTTCTGTTTGGAATGAATATTTTATGCTTGCAAAAATGTTATCTCATAAAATAAGATATCTGTTTGGTCTCCACTGCCAAAATTCCCTGTCTACCACTGCAACAAGTCCTGTTATTTCTGTTATGCAGTACATGTCAATGTCCCTGCTATTTGTTGTAATGGATAAAATATTAAACTCACAATTTTTAAAGATGGATGAATTTAAGTCATTGCTCTACATTTGAGTATTGCTATTTTTGGCATTTTACTGAGTGCGGCAATAACTTCTAATATGAAAACTGCCAATTTAAAAAAAAAAATCTTTCACCTTCATTGATGGAATTTTTCGGGTTTCCTTGTTAATGGTAGGCGGCGCTATTACACATCTTTTAGATTAAAACACAGTGAAGTGTGAATGCCATTTAAATCAAAAGTGCCTATCGTTACTGAATGATATGTTGACTCAGGAAATGGTTAGGACTCTACAAGCTTTAAAGGGGTCATCGGATGCAAAACTCACTTTTATGTGTTGTTTGAACATAATTGTGTGTTGGCAGTTTGTGTACACAACCACCATACAATGCTAAAAGTCCACCCAGTTGTATTTTTTTAATCTTTAAAAGTAATATCCCCTTTTTAAAATCAGGTCATTCTCAGCTTGAAGTGTTCTGTTGTTGGATGTAATAATGAACAAAGCAGTCATCATTTACTCCCGACATCTGAGCCGCTGAAGACACAGGATTAACATTACTTTCATTTTTGAAAGGAAAGCGCCGATCCCGATCTACATATGCGTCTATGTTTGTGCGAATCATTCGTGATGCAGCTTCACTCACAGCAGAAGTGAGTATAAGGGTTTTTATGCATCTTTGCAAATGACCTTTCTTAATAATGTGCAAGTTAGCAAGTTTCACAGCTAAACACGGCTAAAGTAAACATTACGGCTCATCATCCCACGGCAGAGAGGGGCGGGGCGAGCAGAGCTCATTAGCATTTAAAGGCACATGCAACAGAATAGCTTGCTCTAAAAAGGGCTGATTTTGACAAGGTAAAAAGAGTGTTTTTTGCACTACCATTGAGGAATTTTAACCAGTGTATGTTATAGACTTCTCATTAAGACCCTAAAGAATCATATCAAGTTCCGATGGCATCCGACAGGGTTTCAAAGAGGTGGAAAATTGCCTAAATAATCACACTTTTAAGTAATAGTTTAGGTGTCTGATCTTGAGCCGAATATATTTTTGAAAGTCTGGCATATCTTTTAATAGAACCATTTCCTTTTATGACCCAGGCCATGTAATTTAAAGGAAAATAATAAATGATAGTTTCACAATTTCTAAAGAAAATGTGAGTGGAGCAGAGCTCTTTCTTATGATTCTTTGATGTCATTGGTTTTTGTCAGGGCATTGCTTTGTGATTGCTGAAGTGTTCTTATTGGATTATAGTGCGTTATGCTGTTACTGAGATGTTTTTATTGGTTTAGAATGGAGGTGTCACAATATTTATGTCTACGACAATATTGTAATTGTTGTTTTAACAATGTGCAAGCTGACATGATCAAGTATGTCACTCACTTCAAAAAAAAAAAAAAAAAAAAAAAACACGTATTGAGAGTCCAAAAGCATTCACTCTGTGATGAAGCTTATTTGAATGCATTTAGAATGCGCCTAATTTAAGTTATAAAAGCAAAAAATATCCATGTATGGGTTTTTGTTATATGATATGTGACCCTGGACCACAAAACCAGTCTTAGCTCTGGTATATTTGTAGCAAAAGCCAAAAATACATAGTGTGGATCAAAATTATCGATTTTCCTTTATGCCAAAAATCATTAGGATATTAAGTAAAGGTCATGTTCCATGAAGATATTTAGTACATTTCTTATCGTAAATATATAAAAACTTAATTTCTGATTAGGATTATACATAGCCAAGAACCTCATTTGGACAACTTTAAAGATGATTTTCTCAATATTTTAATTGGTCTTTTTTTTTGCACCCTCAAATACCAGATTTTCAAATAGTTGCATCTCGGCCAAATATTGTCCTATCCTAACAAGCTTATTTAAAAAACTTTTTATTACCTATCAGATGATGTATAAATCTCAATTTCAAACAATTGTCCTTTATGACTTGTTTTATGCTTCAGAGTCACATATGATATAGTTAATAACACACAAGAGAGAATGCCTTTTTGGAAATTAGCGAACTTAACAAGAAGCTAATCTTCAAAGAGTTACATTTTAGACACAATATTGACTGTTTTTTTTCTGTTTTGCCAACGAACATAGATCCAAAGTCAGAGCAGAATATTTGTGCCTCTCAAAGCAACATTGCGGCATTTAGTTTCTGAATGAATCTGTTTGAATCAATAATTTTAGTCAGTAATTCAATGATATTTTCATAAAGTCGCTTGCTTTGTAATTCAGCCACTTTGAACAAATTGTTTGAATGAATGATTCAATGAATCACTCATTAAGACCACCACCTAGTGTAGTTTTAGAGTGCGTGTGTGTGTGTATATATACTCAGCAAAATATTAATTATTGAGGTATTCAGTATCATTTTTATGCATTTATTATTTATTTATTATCCCAATATCGCTTAAGTTTGTAGTACTGTGCATTATTATGTGGTTACTGATATGAGAAGATATATAAATAAATGCATTCAAGAGATAAATGTATGTTTAGTCTCTTTATAAATGTGATATATTCTGTTGTGTTTTGTAAAGTTATGAGAGGCCTCACTCTTCAACCCTTACACAAACAAAAAGCAGTTTGCACGCAGAAAGATAAAGTTAATGGACATGGCAAAGAAACAATACAAAGTCCCAAGTGCAATTTATGCCTGACTAAGAAGCCTAAAGAAATGCAAGCATTGTTCTTTCCGCTCCTTTTTCATTTTGTTTATTCCTTTGACACCATGGCACGCAACTGATCCTCCACCCTCTCTCTGTCACACAGCAGTAAACAAATGTTAGTAAAGTCTTGCATCTATTAATCCAAAATAGACAAAAGACAGTCCCTGGTTCAAGGTAAAAACAAAGCCATTCAAAAGAAAAGCTCTCTTGCATTTCCCTCTTACCTCTAAACCCCAGCCATGATCTGCTACGGTCTCGGAACTCATTGAATGTGCGTTGTGACATTACTGTGTTTATTTATTTATTTTGCATTATGCTAATCACTTTAGCTGGTATTTTGGCTCATTGTCCTGATTAAGACGTTTTATGCAAAGCAGACGCCGCCAAAGGTGGTAAAGTATTCATTCTGTGCCGCAAGTCATGTTTGCTGATGTGTTATGGCCTTGAGCTTCCCATTGTTATTGTCACATTTTTTTTTCTTGCCTGCTAATGAAACAGCTATTGCAGAAAATGCTGTACTAGGAAACCTGACAAAGTTAAGCAAATGCTAAAATGTCATTTCCTTCTCCTCGGAGTGGCATATAGGATGTATCAGGTGATTTGCTCCATTAAAACTGGGTAAAGGGTGGAGGGCACAAGTTCATACTTCATTAGAGGGAAAATCCTCTTTAAATGTTAGATAAAGTGAGGTGTTCAAATCATGCTTGGCTCGGCAGGGGACGAAGCCATCTGTTTTAAGATGAATTTGGCACAAAATGAAGCCCTAATCACTACTAAGAAGGAACTTCACTATGGGAGATTTGTTTAGTCTCTTCCTCTCCACATGTCTGTATGTATTTGGAAAAAGTAGGCGACAATGACACAGAGGCAAGGCCCATCAGCGATGAATTTTATTAACGTGAAATAATATTCATACTGAAATGTCTCATTTTACTTGATAAGTGTGTGGAAAGATCAGGTCGGGTTATGATCTGCTAAAGGCGATGTTCTTTGGAAGGCTACGGCACTTTTCTGCATGAAAATTGGATTCCGGCTTCATGTTGTGTTGTTATGACCGCGTATTTGGAAATGCACCGCTGAATATGAATGGTTTGTGATTAAAGATCACTGTCAGTGCAAACATGTCTCGCACCAAAATGTGTGCATCATGCTAAAAGCCAATTTTCACCTGATGACAGATTCGTGTACATGAAATACAATAGAAAAATTACATTATTTGACCTGTCAGCTGCATCATTATTAGAATTAATGGCAAAGTTTTCCTGTCTGTATTGTCTTGTGGCTGGATTTTGTCGCTCCCAGTATGTGCTGAAATATTTACCATAAACACATGATTTTTTTTCTTCTTCTTCTTCTTCTTCTTTATTGAAGCCAGAAACCACAATGTGAATTATATTTGCTTTGACATTTATGCTCTCACTCACTAATATTCAAATGCAAGTGTTCATTCTTTCTTAATTTAGAACCAACTCAGACAAGAAGTATTCCATATATGTTCTAAAAGAATTGTGATTTGTGTGAAAATGCTGCACCCTTGTTTTATGCACATGCAGTTGAGGTCAAAAGTTTACATAGGCCTTGCTGAATCTGCAAAATGTTAATTATTTGACCAAAATAAGAGGGATCATACAAAATGCATGTTATTTTTTATTTAGTACTAACCTGAATAAGATACTTTACATAAAAGATGTTTACATATAGTCCACAGGAGAAAATAATAGTTGAATTTATAAAAATTACCCTATTCAAAAGTTTACATACTGTTGATTCTTAATACAGTGTTGTTACCTGAATGATCCACAACTGTTTTTTTTTTTTTGTGGTTTTGTTTAGTGTTAGTTGTTAATTAGTCCCTTGATTGTCCTGAACAGTTAAACTGCCCTCTGTTCTTCAGAAACATCCTTCAGGTCCCACAAATCCTTTTTTTTTTTTTAGCATTTTTGTGTTTTAAACCCTTTCCAACGAGTGTATGATTTGGAGATCCATCTTTTCACACAGAGGACAACTGAGGGACTCATATGCAACTATTACAGAAGGTTCAAATGCATATTGAGGCTCCAGAAGGAAACACAATGCATTAAGAGCTTGAATTTCAAGATTAGAGTAAATTGAACTTATTTTGTCCTCTGCGAAACATGTATCTTCTGTAGCTTCTGAAGGGCAGTACTAACTGAAAAAAAACAAAAAACAAAAAACAAAACAAGAAACAAAAAAACAAAAACAAATGATATTTAGGCAAAATAAGAAAAAAATTACACATCTTGTTTATCATGTTCAAAAGTTTTCACCCCCGCTCTTAATGTATCGTTTACTCCTTCTGAAGCATCAGTGAGCATTTGAACCTTCTGCAATAGTTGCATATGAGTCCCTCAGTTGTCCTCAGTGTGAAAAGATGATCTTAAAATCATATAGTCATTGTTGGAAAGGGTTCAAATACACAAAAATGCTGAAAAACAGCATTTTTCTGAAGAACAGCTGTCATTTTAACTGTTCGGGACAAACAAGGGACTCGTAACGTTGAATAAATTTGTTATTTTAGTTTTATTTGTGTCTATGCAGGGTCAGAACTATCTTAATTTGGGTTCTGAAGATAAACAAAGGTCTTACTGGTTTGGAATGACATAAGGGTGAGTGAATAAGGCCAGAATTTTGACACATTTTTGGGAAAACTATCCCTTTAACAGTATTTGAAATTGGTAGGCTGTCACTACTTATGTTTCCTTACAAATCTTGTAAGTCATGGTAAAAAAGCACCTACTGACACATCAAGGTATTAAAAATATAGAGCAGATTGCCACTTTGGTTAAAGCAATGTTAAGAAATTGAGTCGCCGAGTTCCTTTAATGTGGGACAGAATGTGTTAATTAATTTAGACCAGCGAATATAAGCAGTGGGTTTGGATTAAACGAATTAAAGCAAAGGCCGACAGATCAGGCACTGGCTTTGGCTCAGCAGAGTATGACTTCTGAAAGCTCATACAGTGTTGCAATTGAAATGCAATCACGATCAAAAGAGCGTCTTACCTTTCCAACATACTGTGGGTCCGAGCCCATGTACTCCTCAAGCACAAAGAACTGGTTCCACACCCAGCCCCTCTTGACCCTCTGGAATCCTCTGGAACCTCCATTCCTTCCTGCCGCTGACGATGGCCCCGCCGTCTGGCTGTGGGGCCACTCTTGCCCTGGCCTGCTTTGGAAGGGAGCGCAGGAGCTCTGCTCAAAGAGGAAGCACAGGAACAGCAGCAGGCAGTTCCTCCTCAGCATTGGGCGGTCTGTTACGGCGCTGTTCCCACGTCAAGGTCCAGAGGAAAAAGGGGAGGTGAGAGACAAGAGATCCAGGGCTCCGAGGCTCACGAGCTGGAGCGGGACGCCAGTGGGGATTGAGGAGAGGTTAGGGGTCTGGGGCTGTACCACTCCCCTCGCTGGAGATGCGACGAAGTCAACCGGGTAGTAGATTCATCACCTGCAACTGAAAATAAAAGAGAAATCAGTTGCGTAGCCATGAAACAAATACTCATTTAAACATAAAATAGCTACATTTTGTGCGATATCTAGTCCTCTAGAGAGATATCCGTGACCCTGTTTTGACCCGTTTGGCATCTGAGAGGATGTTCGGTGAAAGCACAGAAACATAAATTCTTAATTCTTAATACATTCTCTAAAAATGCTCTACGGCTGCTGGGGAATACTGTCTTTCTATTAATACCGCCTGTATATTCACAGCATTTTTAGAGAGATGTGGAATTGCATAGTATATAGCTGTCATACCAGATATGCATGTATGCACGCACACTCTGTTTTTCTGTCTCGAGGGCAAAAAAGTTTTTCCCTTGATTTAAAATCTGTTGGAACTGAGGTACCTGCATATACTCAGTATTGAGGAGTTGGAGTAAAATATTAATATTAAATAATTAATAATTTCATTAATGTCTGCCACATCTTTCATTAAATGTTTTTGATTTAGTATATATAAAAAACGATACATTATCAATGTTGAAAACAGTGCTGACTTAAATTTTTGTGGAAATTGATGAATTAGCTATTTTTTATTCAGCAAGGACATTACAATTATCAAAAGTGACAGTAAAACATTTATGTACAACATTTAATGTTGCAAAAGATTTCGTTTTCACATTGTGAATATTCTTTTTCACATTGTGAATATGCACACTCCTTCTTTTGTGTCGAGGGCAAAAAAGTGTTTTCCCTTGATTTAAAATCTTTTGGAACCGAGGTGCCTACATATACTCAGTATTGAGAAGTTTGAGTAAAATGTTAATATTAAATAATTAATAATTTCATGAATGTCTGCCACATCTTTCATTAAATGTTTTCCATTTGATATATAAAAAAGATACATTATTAATGTTGAAAACAGTGCTGACTACAATTTTTGTGGAAACTGTGATGAATTAGCTACTTTAATTCAGCAAGGACATATTAAAATGATCAAAAGTGACAGCAAAAAAATTATGTGTAACATTTAATGTTGCAAAAGATTTCTATTTCACATTGTGAATATGTATGCATGCACACTCTTTTTATTTCTCTGTCTCGATGGCAAAAAATTTTTCAGTTGATTTAAAATCTGTTGGAACTGAGGTGCCTATATGCTCAGTATATTGAGGAGTTGGAGTGAAATATTAATATTAAATAATTATTAATTTCAGTGTTATATCTTTCATTAAATGTTTTCCATTAAATATATACATATAAAAGATACATTATCAATGTTGAAAACAGTGCTGACTAAATTTTTTGTGGAAGCTGTGATGAATTAGCTACGTTTATTCAGCAAGGACATATTAAAAATTATCAAAGTGACAGTGAAACATATTTCAAGAATAATCAAAACTGTGCACCAAATCTGCATGTACGAATGATTTCTGAAGGATCATGTGACATTGAAGACTGGAGTAATGATGCTAAAAATTCAGCTTTCAATCACAAAAATAAATTACATTTTAAAATGTATTACAATAGAAAGCAGTTAGTTTAAATTGTAATAATAGTTCATATTTTTACTGTTTTTTTTTTTTATATCAAATATATGCAGCCCTGGTGAGCATAAGAGACGTCCTCAAAAACATTAGAAAAAATTAATTATTCCAAACTACTGACCAATAGTGTACTGGAAATATTTATTAATATGGGACTCACAAGTAATCTGAAATTGATGTTCAGCCTTTTTAGGTAAGGTTGCCAGTCATAGCCAAATTCACCGCTGCTATAGGGTCAAGTTAATCAAATCAGTGAAATCACTAACTCAATTAGATTATAGAACTAGATTATACCTTGCTCCTGTTGTGCATCCACTAGTACAGAAATGCAGTTCCCTTCCGGAGGGAACTCTACGCTGCGTCCTGGTGGACACTATGGGAACTGCCTTCAGCATGACCGGTTCTGAAACAAATGTATGGAACAACGACAGTGAACTTGACACTGGCCGGCGCCAGCCTATGACATCATCATCAGGCGCCTGCTAGTATAAAAGCAGGTGCCTGAGAGCACATTACCATCTTTTTGTCTTCAGAGTCCTCTGTTCTAAACGAGTGAGTACAGCGATGCCTAGAGAAAGAAAACTGTTTAGGAAGTGTGCGGATCCGTGTCAGAGAAATCTGACACTTGATGACGCACATGACCTTTTGTTTGGTGTGTTTAGGTGTAAGAGCACGCGCGCTCGGCTCTAGAAGAGCGGAGCGCGTTCATTGTGAGAGTTTCACTTTGAAGAAACTCCGTTCTCGTCTGGCCCTTTTCTCGAGGGAATCGGGCCATCCATCTGCCCCACGCTGCTCCGGTCCCGCCACAGCTGAGGCTGCTCGGCGGCTGAGATTGCGGGGCTCTCGGGTGGAGCTGGCTGACGAGTTTGAGAGAGCGTTTAATCGCTCACGCACGTCAGCCGGAGACGAGAATGCACTGCTAGCGGATGATGTGTTGTCTCTCACATCCTCCGGTTCTGCAGCGAGTGCTCTTTTGGCTTCAGGCCAGGGCGAGCAGGAGGTTGAAATGGAACAAATATGAGCTCGTTTGAGCCCATGCAGCCTCTCTGCCCCGCATATGAAGAGTTGATGTCTGTTATGGACCGCGCGGCTGCCCGCTTGTATCTGCAGTGGAAGCCCGCGAGGGAAGAGGCCGCTCTCGGCAGACTAGACGAGCGGCTTCTTCCGGGCCATGACAAAGCCAACTCCTGTGAGCCTCCCATTCTTTCCTGATCTACTTAAGAGATCGAGAGGGAATGGGACAGGCCATATTCAGCCCGCATTCACAGGCATCGGCATGTGAATCATGCTGATGTCGAGGGAATGCACGGGCGCGGATATGTGACGATGTCTCTCGCTGACGGTTGCGAACTATCTCTCAGAGCGAGGGACATCGACCCTGAAGGCTCCAAAGGCACATATGCGGCAGTGGCCGGTGCTCCTCTGCACACGATGGCAGTGTTGCAGAGGCGCACCAGGCTGATCTGCTGAAAGATCTGGACCGAGCCCCGGGGGTTTGCATCCCTTGCCGGTCCACGCCTCCACCTAAACACCGGGGGGAAACCAGGCCCGTCCTGGCCCAAGGGCCAGAGACGAGGCCAGGTCGCCAGTTTGGGGCTACCTGCCCCTTCCTTTTCCCCTTGACTCCGGGGCTGGGCCAACGATGAGACCTAGGCTCCATCTGTTGGCCCGGTATGTGAACAGTAAAGACACTTTAATAAAATATTCAAGCGTGTATGTGTATGTTTTCTTTTGTCTACCAGCTCCGCTTGGGTGTTTACTATTGCAGTTTCGAGCTCCTCTTGAGTTCTACTGCCACCAAGTGCTGAGTGTAGCCAGGTCTCCCCTCGTTTTATAAAAGAAAACAGTGTGCAGAGACCTCCACTCGTAGAAACCTCCTCGTGGGTTAAGCGTTGTCAGGTTTTGAAACCTCCGCTAGAGTGAGCTTGGTATAGACATGATCCAACATACATATACATACGAGAATAACCCTCTTGAGCGTTGTCAAGCTGCTTCAGGCGGAGTATCGCTCTGCCGAAGCCTCCGCTCACTCAAACCCTGCTAAGAGTAATACTCTTTTTGCATGAGTGTGGTCAGGTACCTTCCCTGTGTATTTTCATATACACATATGTGAGACCTTCACTCCTGGGAGTTTGTGTGCTAGGGTGAATAGAGCGTTGTCAAGGCTCCCTCTCTGAGAGAGAGGTGTTTTACTGGAGCCTCCGCTCTCTTTAAAAAGCCCCGCTTTGAAGTAGAATTGAGTGTAGCAGGCCTAGGAGGCCTCCTCTCTGCGAAGTCCTCTGTGAAGAGAGACATATAAAGATAATACTTCTTAGCGCTGAATGTGGCAGGTCATTTTTAGACCTCCATTCATGAGAGCTTTTTACTGGGTCGAGTGTTGCTAGGCTCCCTCTACGTGAGGTGTTTCTGTTAAGCCTCCACTTCCCAGAAATACAGGCCGGGAGAACACAAGGTTAAGGCAGCTTGTGAACTCTTTCCGTGGACCTGTCACTACAAGCGTTGAGTGTAAAACAAAGTAGGCCTCCCTTCTATGAGAGGGCGTGTATTCCAAGGCCTCCACTCGATAGAGCTTCCTCAGTTGAGCGTCGTCAGGCTTGTTATGTTCGAGAGCTTAAAGCCTCCCTCACTGAAAGCTCCGCTTCCGGGTTCTGCTATCACCCGGGTTAATACAAGCTAAGTGATAGCACAGTGTAATAGGTCTCCCTCTGTCACAGCCAACAGTACTGAGACCTTCACTCTCACAGTTATAGCAGCTGGCAGGCCCATGAGTGCCTCGCTGACTATTTTTTGGGGGAGTGCAGTCTTCCACTCACCAAAAACTAGTGTTGTAGGCTTCTCTCCTTGGAGATGTAGTCTCGGAGCCTCCACTACACAGAGCTAGATGATAAATGAGATTTTTCATTATTGGCTCTGACTGTGAGTATCTGCCTTTTCTTGAGCGTCGAGTGTAGTCAGGCCTCCCCTCGCCTAGAGCGCTTTACCTGAGGCCTCCACTCTGAAGAGTTTCCTAGGGAGAGCGTCGTAGGCCTCCTCTCGCTTAGAGAGTCTTTCTGCTGAAGCCTCCCCTCTCCAGAAGCTCCGCTTTCAGGCTCCGCTATCGCCTAGAGACTGCAAATCTGGTGATCCTCGCTATGCTTAGGACACCTACTCAAAACCACATTTGTGGTGTTTGCTCACGCAAGTCTTTGAGCATTCTCTGAAATCCACGTGAGTGGTAAGTGCACTATTCAGGCACTTCACTAAAATCCATACTCATGGTAAGGTCCCTCCCGTAAAGGCAGGTTCCTTTCTCCCATGGACCACGCAGGGTTCCTCTGTGTCCACTCTCTGAGCTGGTTTTTCTCAAAAACCTTTTAGTTTTCCAGCTTCAATCCAGATAGCGCTGCTAGCAGGATTGAGTGTCGGGCCTCCTCAGGCCTCACTCTCCAGAAGAGCTCCAAAATGAAGGTATTTCTGTCGCACAGGCTAGTCAGCCTCACGGATGACCTTCAAGGCTAGAGTGTAGCTAGGTCATGAGACCTCCACTCTCAGAGTTCTTCCTTGCTAAGCACGGAGGTGTGTTAGGCTCCCTCTTTAGAAAGCCTCCACTCTCCAGACTCCACTCAGGCAGTACTGTCGTTTAGGCTGTTCAGCTTCGATGAACGCCTGCAGTGTTGAAGTGTAGTAGGTCTTGGGACCTCCACTCTTAGAGTCCTTCTGCTGCTCGCAGAACATTGCCAGCCTTACTCACAGAGTGTTGCCAGGCTTCCTTTCGGCGAAGCCTCCACTCCTCGGGAAATCTCCACTTAGACAGGCCTGCTGCACAGGCTATTCAGCCTCACAGGCCGTCGTCAGTGTCAAGTGTAGTTAGGTCATGAGACCTCCACTCTGTAGATTCCCTCTGAGCAGAAGCTCCACTCGGGTAGTTCGGGTTGCATAGGCTATGCAGCCTCACTGAATACCCCCAGTGTCGAGTATAGGCTTTTTCCTCCGGGCGTGAGTGTAGCCAGGTCTCCCCTCACTGAAGGGCTAGTGAGACCTCCACTCCTAAGAGCTGGTGGACTGAACGTTGTCAGGTTTCCTCTCTTTTTAGAGAGTATTCTGTGAAGCCTCCGTTCTCCAGAGGCTCCGCCTCCAGTACTTCTAGGCGTGAGTGTAGCCAGGTCTCCCCTCACGGCAGGGTTATTTGAGACCTCCACTCCTAAGAGCTAGTGGATGGAATGTTGTCAGGTTTCCTCTCTTTTCAGAGAGTCTTTTATGAAGCCTCCATTCTCCAGAAGCTCCGCTTTCAGTACTTTCAAGCGTGAGTGTAGCCAGGTCTCCCCTCACTGGAGGGTTATTTTGAGACCTCCACTCCTAAGAGCTAGTGGATTGAATGTTGTCAGGCTTCCTCTCTTTTAGAGAGTCTTTTATGAAGCCTCCATTCTCCAGAAGCTCCGCTTCCCCATCTATACCTGTAGCACTGAATGTTGTCAGGTCCCTAGAGCAGGCGTTCGCCCTGCCGAGACCTCCATTCCCTAAACTCCGCCCCTTATGGTCAGGGCGTTTATGAGCTCCTTCACTTAGAGAGCTAAGTGTAGTAGGCTTCCTCTAGGCCTCCACGCTTGAGAGTTGCGTGCACAGGTAGCCGGGCTAGCCGTGGCAGGTCACTGGGCCCCAGCGACTCTCGCTGATGCAGGGGTGATTTCCTTCTTGACTCCTCATTCAGTCAGTTTGATCACCTATCCCTCGGCATGGCGGTGTTGGTATAAGCGTTCCCATAGTGTCCACCAGGACGCAGCGTAGAGTTCCCTCCGGAAGGGAACGTCTCAGGTTATGTAGGTAACCCTAGTTCCCTGAGGACAGGGAACGAGACGCTGCGTCTCGTGGCCATGCCTCGGGCCCTGCACATACCTCCGTCAGACAAAAAGATGGTAATGTGCTCTCAGGCACCTGCTTTTATACTAGCAGGCGCCTGATGATGATGTCATAGGCTGGCGCCGGCCAGTGTCAAGTTCACTGTCGTTGTTCCATACATTTGTTTCAGAACCGGTCATGCTGAAGGCAGTTCCCATAGTGTCCACCAGGACGCAGCGTCTCGTTCCCTGTCCTCAGGGAACTAGGGTTACCTACGTAACCTGAGACGTTTTACTTGCTTAATGTAGCATGTTTTAGAATGGAATTTGACCTTTGAAGGATTTGCATGAGGATCGTTAACAAGTATGCATGCACGCTCTTTTTTTCTGTCTCAAGGTCAAAAAAGTTTTCCCTTAATTTAAAATCTGTTGGAAATTAAGTTCCTGTATACACTCAGTATTGAGAAGTTGGAGTGAAATATTAATATTAAATAATTAATAACTTTACGAATGTCAGTGCTACATCTTTCATTAAATGTTTTCCATTTAATATATACATATAAAAGATACATTATCAATGTTGAAAACAGTGCTGACTTAAATTTTTGTGGAAACTGTGATGATTTAGCTACTTTTATTCAGCAAGGCCATTAAAATGATCAAAAGTGACAGTAAAACACACTCTCGAGGGCAAAAAAAAGTTTTTCCCTTGATTTAAAATCTGTTGGAATTGAGGTGCCTACATATACTCAGAATTAAGGAGTTGGAGTTAAATATTTATATTAAATAATTAATTCATAATTAATTTCATTTCATGAATGTCGGTGCTACATCTTTTTTATTAAATGTTTTCCATTTAATGTATACATATAAAGAGATACATTATCAATGTTAACAATTTTTTTTCTGTGGAAACTGTGATGATTTAGCTACTTTTATTCAGCAAGGTCACATTAAAATAATCAAAAGTGACAATAATTTTTTTTGTAATATTGCAAAAGATTTCTATTTCACATAAATGCTGGTCTTTTGACCTTTCTATTCATTAAAGAATCCTAAAAAAAAAATGTATCACAGTTTCCACAAAAATATTAAACAGCAAAAAATCTAAGTGTTTTAATATTACTAAAAAGAATTATTATTAAGAAGCAAAACTGAGCATGTTAGAATGATTTCTGAAGGATCTTGTGACACTGAAGACACTGTGTGGTAATGGCTTTTGTAAATTCAGCTTTCCATCGCATAAATAAATATTTTAAAATAATAGAAAACATTGTAATATTTCATAATATTACTGTTTTAATGTGTTTTTGATCAACAGACACAACCTTGGTGAGCATAAGAGACTTTCATTAAAGGGAATTAAAGGAAATTGTAATTATTCCAAACTTTTGACTAGTTGTGTACATGAAATATTTATTAATATGTGACTCTCAATTCTAAATAAGTGATCTGAAGTTGATTTTCAGGCTTTTTAGATAATGTTGCCAATCCAATTCACTGCTGCTCTAATGTCAAGTTAATCAAATCTGTGAAATCACTAATTCAATTACAGCAACTAGCTTATACCTCGCTCTTCTTGTGCATCCACTAGTACAGAAATGCAGTTTTACTGGATGAATGTAGTTTGTGTTTTAGCATGGGATTTGAACCTGGAAGGATTGTGAACTTTTGGCCCATGACGTGTTATCTTTACGGTTTAGAGAAATATTAGTTTTAGTAGTAATTGTTTTAGGGCTGTGCTGAAGCAGTCATATAAATAGAGCAATATTTCTTGTCATGATATTGTATTTTAGATCCTTTTACCAATAGTTTTATTTTGTGCATTCATATCATGTCCTGCAGATCGATAATTGAAGAAGCAAGTCATCCAAATAAGCACAAACCTGCAGACCTATCTCAGCATGGTCAGAGACATTTCTTGAAGTATGAGAGATTGAATCTGATCTATCAGGTCTCATGTTTGCAGTTTCAGTCGCAATCCAATTTATGATTTTACGATGCACTCCAATGCATTGAATTGACATATGTATCATGATCATATCGTAGAACAAGCTAGTCGATAACTTCTTATAATTTCTTATAATTGTTAATATAGTACTTTTTAAATGATAAAAACAGTTGAAAGTGACATCAGACTTTGTTTAGAGATGTTTTTGGATGTTCATTTGATGGCTACATACAGTTTTTCTGTCACTTTCACACCTGTATGCGCTTGTCACCGCATGCATTTCGATATTAAAGTGGAGTGAACGTTTATCGGTGAATAATTATCACATCATATCATGTTAAGAATAACCTTTGTCACTTTGTTAACAAAAAGCAATTGCATTAAAGTCAACAGCAATTTTACATAGAAGCTGTCAGCAGGAGCAGCTTGCAATTATTGCTGGGATCCATCAAGGATTGCGAGGAGCTAGTGGTTATCTGAGCATCTCTGGCGAGGAACGCGTTCAACAAGATGTGTCAGGATCCTAAATTACCATGATTAGATGGTAATTTAATCAATCAATTAGTTTCTCTGAGAAAGGGACAAAGCGTTCCTCTCGCTCAAAAACAAAAACAACAAATAGAGCTTTCAACTGGGATTTGGCTGACATTAAACCATATTTGAGATGCAATGGATCACGGAACGTCCAAGAGCAAAGACAAAGACATGACCATAATTACTGGGGACTGTCATATCTTCAGATATTGCTGCCATAGGCAATTATGTGCTGTTTTAGCAGTATGAGATCAGTTCTGGCAATTTATGAAAGAGAATGCCTTGTAATTGGTTGCTCAAACAATACTAACAAAAAGCCTTGTGTTAGTAAAACCAGAATAGTAAGCTGGAAAGAAAATCTACAATGGGGTTCAAAGGCCTGAGACCAAATTGAATTACAAACAATATATATAAATATATATAACATTTCTTTCTGGTTCTCAAATCTGGTGTGTGGTTCAATCTGATCTGGCTAATCGGAGTACAGAACAATCGTTTGGTATCACTCTGCATTTGGTATTTCTCACAGTGAGTGTCATGGCAGATGCCTAAATCCAATGTAATTTTTTTAATAATACTGTTTTTGTCACTGAATGTAGTTTTAAGAGTTTTTTAAGGTGAGAATGTACTTGTTTAGACTTCAAATATGTGGTTTGTTAATAAAGATATTGTCTATTTGAGAATTCAATGTTTTTAGAGATGTGAGCTCCAGGGCATCAGCGGGCATTCAGTGCTCATTAACCCGCCAATAGCAGCTTTACCTCTGCCAGATCTTCTGGAATTAGCTGCTGGCTCTGGTGTCTCTATAGTGGTTAAACATGAGATTATTTGAGGTAGAGACAATTAGTTTTGGCTAAATTTAACGTGCAGTCTAGTAAATGGTTTTTATACACTATATTGCCGGAAATATTCACTCACCCATCCAAATAATCAGAATCAGGTGTTCCAATCACTTCTATGGCCACAGGTGTATAAAGCACCTATGCATGCAGACTGTTTTTACAAACATTTGTGAAAGAATGGGTCGCTCTCAGGAGCTCAGTGAATTCCAGTGTGGAACTGTGATAGGATGCCACCTGTGCAACAAGTCCATTCGTAAAATTTCCTCGCTCCTAAATATTCCACAGTCAACTGTCAGCTGTATTATAAGAAAGTGGAAGTGTTTGAGAACGACAGCAACTCAGCCACGACGTGGTAGGCCACATAAACTGACGGAGCAAAGTCAGCGGATGCTGAGGCGCATAGTGCGAAGAGGTCGCCAACTTTCTGCAGAGTCAATCACTACAGACCTCCAAAATTCATGTGGCCTTCAGATTAGCTCAAGAACAGTGCACAGAGAGCTTCATGGAATGGGTTTCCGTGGCCGAGCAGCTGCATCCAAGCCCAAGTGCAATGCAAAATGGCAGATGCTGTGGTGTAAAGCAGCGGTTCCCAATTCCAGTCCTCGCGCCCCACCGCTCTGCACATTTTGCATGTCTCTCTTAGTTAACACACCTGATTCAGATAACCAGCTCATTAGAACTGAGGTCCGTGCAGGAACTGCGATCCGATTGACCTGGTCCCTGCAAAGTGTTCATTGCTCCCTGCTCCCTAAGCGGGGGAAATCTGTTTACTATACTTCGAAACATTCATTCACATATTTGCGCTACGCCACCGCATGTAGCGTCTTCACACACAGATGAAACTTACTAGAGAAGTGTGACATAAGTGCATCTGTAAATAAATGCATTTTAAATTTACGTCTCGCACGCTTTAATGACCTTCAAATGGAACACATACGCTCGCTTCGAACTAATGAATAATGGCGGAATATCCTGTGATGTCCACTTTGAAGGGCAGTAACGTTGGAATAGAACAAACGTCGGAAGCGATGCGTGAAACACACAAAATGTGCAGAGCGGTGGGTCACGAGGACTGGAATTGGGAACCGCTGGTGAAAAGCATGCTGCCACTGGACTCTAGAGCGGTGGAGATGCGTTCTCTGGAGTTTGGTGGAGGGGGATTATAGTGTGGGGTTGTTTTTCAGGAGCTGGGCTTGGCCCCTTAGTTCCATTGAAAGGAACTCTGAATGCTTCAGCATACCAAGACATTTTGCACAATTCCATGCTCCCAACTTTGTGGGAACAGTTTGGAGCTGGCCCCTTCCTCTTCCAACATGACTGTGCACAAAGCAAGGTCCATAAAGACATAGATGAAAGAGTCTGGTGTGGATGAACTTGACTGGCCTGCACAGAGTCCCGACCTCAACCCGATAGAACACCTTTGGGATGAATTAGAGCGGAGACTGAGAGCCAGGCCTTCTCGTCCAACATCAGTGTGACCTCACAAATGCGCTTCTGGAAGAAAGGTCAAGAATTCCCATAAACACACTCCTAAACCTTGTGGACAGCCTTCCCAGAAGAGTTGAAGCTGTTATAGCTGCAAAGGGTGGACCGACATCATGTTGAACACATGTCAAACATATGGATTAGGAATAGGATGTCACTTAAGTTCATATGCGTGTCAAGGCAGGTAGTGTTGGTATATGGTAGTGTTCAATATATATATATGTGACCCTGGACCACAAAACCAGTCTTAAGTCGCTGGGGTATATTTGTAGCAATAGCCAAAAATACATTGCATGGGTCAAAATTTTAGATTTTTCTTTTATGCCAAAAATCATTAAGAAATTAAGTAAAGTTCATGTTCCATGAAGATTTTTTGTAAAATTCCTACTGTAAACATATCAAAATGTAATTTTTGATTTGTAATATGCATTGTTAAGAACCTAATTTGGACAACTTTAAAGGTGATTTTCTCAGTCTTTTTGATTTTTTTGCATCCTCAGATTTCTGATTTCAAATAGATGTATCTCAGCCAAATATTACATCAATATACATCAATAGAAAGCTTATTTATTGAGCTTTCATATGATGTATAAATCTCAGTTTTGTCAAATTTTACCTTATGACTGGTTTTGTGGTCCAGGGTCACACACACATATATATATATATATATATATAGAACACTACCATATATACATACTATATATATTAAACACTGCCGTTCAGTAAAAAGTACTGTAACAAACGAAATTTTGTGAAAGATTATTAGAATATTAGTTAAAAAAAAGCTTTCTTTCTATTTTAAATCATTTTAAAATGTAATTTATTCCTGTGAAGCACTTGCCAGCAACCCACCAAAATAAATCCTTGCTGATTTTAGGTGAAAATGTTAAACATTTATACAACAATTAAAAAGTAAAAGTAAATCTAAAATAATTGTATTTTTATTTAATACTTTTTTCTTTATTTTAAAATATACTGGTATTATCACACTTAAAAAAAAAAAATAAAATAAAATAAAAAAATGATTAACTGAATAAAACTACCTGATCTCATGACAAAAACGTACCTGTGGGAACTTTTTCGCAAGACGCGAAATACATACAAATAAGTACATATCACTGCAATTTCCAACAGAAATGAACACTGGAGGCGGTAAAACAGCAAGCACTTGTAGTCGTTTTCGTACATTACGATTATGTTATGAATACAGCTCTGTATGTTTTGCAAACAAGTTTGCTCGGTAGCTCAGCTGGCACAGAATTGGACCTAGGATGTGGAATCCTTTGTAAGAATCCCATGAAAAACATGACTCACAATAAAAGAGCTGAAAGATGAGAGATTGAAAAACAAGCTAAAACGGCATGCTTGCGATTGCATTTTTTGCATCTCATTCACTTTTGTTCATACTATCGGGCAGGTTTAGGTGTAATGCAGATGGTACAATATTCTAAAACTTTAGGGAGCATTAGAGTTATAGCACCACTCAATGGACATTTCAAGTCAGAACTGCGGTGATACGTTCATCTGTAAAACTGAACACTCTTTAAGCGCCACTCAGTGGACATTTCACATCGAATATGTCACGAAACGAACATAGCGTTACTTGCAAAAAGTTCTCACATGTTTTGCTTTCCAGACTTAACAAGCTTGCTCGGTAGCCGACAAAGAATTGGACTTAGGATGAGGAATCCTTGGGTAGGAATCCCATGAAAAACATGACTCACGATAAAAGAGCTGAAAGATGCGAGATGGAAAAACAAGCTAAAGCGGCATGCTTGCGATTGCGTTTTTACGCCACGTTCACTTTTGTTCATACAATCAGGTAGGTTTGTGTGTAGTGCAGATGGTCAAAATATTTTAAAACTTTACGAAGCATTAGAGTTAGAGAGCCACTCAACAAACATTTAAAGTCAGAACTGTGGCGATACGTTCATCTGTAAAACTGAACCCTTTCGAAAAAGTTCCCACAGGTATGTTTTTATCATGAGTAGTTTGAAATAAATCTCCAGGTGGTCTCATGGGAGCTGAAAAACTGACGCAGCGCTAATTATAATGCATAAGTTAATGAATCTTATTGTACAATGTTTTCACTTGTGGCTTGTGTTTTTTGAACCATTATAAAGGTATTTGTTGAGCCTTTGATCTTTGGAAATGTCAAAGGACTGGAAGAGGCTCATAAGATGCAGCCACTCTCACCCAAATGAGGTGCTAGGAAGATATATTTGTCTGGTGCATGAAGAGACATGAAAGTATATGAAAGATGCACTTAGATTTGATGCTGTAGTTATATAACACATTTCCCAGTGTTTCAGTGGACAAAGACTTCCTCTACCTCCTAATGCGATGCGGTAACGGAGCTACTGTAGTACATCACTGTGCTCACCACCTTATCGATCCTGTGAATCCAAATTAGATCACAGTTTTGAACATTTTTCCAGCCCTTACACCACCTGATTCGTCCCGATGCCAATTCAATAATTCTCCGATATGCCTCAATGCATCTCGCCCTCTCCTGTGTGGTTCATTGGCTGCGGGATTGATCGCTAGCTGTTTGTATCCAGGTCAATGTGCTTATCAGTTTGCCAGCGCTGAACCCCACCTGCTACCACCCAGTGGTGTTTTGGCAGCATTCAAGTGCATCAAGTGTAAACAGTTACCCGGGCTTGCCAGGTTTCTCGGTTAGCTCACAAAAGATCTGGAGGCGCTGGCGCCCTGAGAGCCGGTCGGAGGAGGCCAAAAGGAGGAGTAGCTCTCCAAGCCCGCCAGACTCGATATTCCCCCGCAGGGTGTCGATGGAAAAGCAGTTGACTTCTTATCCCTGGATGCTCTCAGCCGAAACAGCCTTTTTTCAAAGCCAAATAAAATCAAAGAGACACTTCAAACCGGTTCGTATGGAGCGAGAGACGGCTGGTGAAATTTAACCTGCCTGTTCTAATCAACGAGCAAATGTGAAAAGCTAAAATGATTCAGAGTCATAAATTTAAGCGACGGTTATAAAGTCTCAGCAGTAACTTCAAGCTCTTACCAGGTTCCATCTGAGTTGTCCCCAATGAAATGTGCCTTGCTAAATCCTGTTAGATAGCATATTTACTAGCTAATGTACTATGGACTGTATGCTGAGTAGTTTCTATGAGGAAACCAAACAGAAGAATGTGCGTTTGTATCTTATCTTGATAGAAATGCATGAAACAATATTCAGGTTTACATCTCTGCACATCTGAATTTATTATTTATTATTATTTAGTAGTATTTTATACAATTTTTTTGTTATTTTTTTATTTCAAATGATTTTAAATCTTCCTCTAAAACTCTTGATGTTGGTTTAAATTTGCCTTTATTATTATTATTATTATTATTATTATTATTATACATTT
>NC_133382.1:33711017-33733517 GCF_049309525.1 Garra rufa
AGAAGAATGTTTTTTAATTTTGTAAAATTCTATAATAAAATTAGTCATAAATTACTTGTTTTTTTACATTTCATCAAGTGTATTATTAGATTTATAGCAAAGTCAAGACTTTTAGGGGAATATATAATGTAATATAATACACATAATATAATATAATATAATATAATATAATATAATATAATATAATATAATTCATGTAATTTATTTTATTTATACTATTTAATAGTATATTAGTTATAATATTGATATGATTCATAATATTGAAATTACAATATTAATATTACAAATAATAATATTAATTTTTTAAATAATAATAATAAGTATTATATATTTTTAAATAAACCAAATCTATCTTTTATCATCTCTGACATCATCATTATTCTTAATCTATTTCTTATTTTTATTATTATGTCTTAAACAGTATGGATGGAGACAGGAAGGAATGATATACAGTAGAAAAGATAGAAACTCGGGGTCAGCCGAAGTGTTGCTGTGTCAGATGTTGGGCCTCTGCCCACAAAGCCATAGTTCCATCATACTTTTACCAAACAAGAACATTTGATCAACTTTAACAGGCAATTTCACTTTGTAAGCGAATGCGTGGTGCATCTGTAAAGCTTGATTGATTTTAAAATGTCCCTACAATGTTAAAAGGCAGGCCTACGCCCTTGATTCCACCGCATGGAGAGTGGCTTATGTCAACACTTTCGAAACCTCCGTCACTTCAGCATAGATTGAGGTGACCTAAAGTCAAACTCATCCCAGTCATTCGACGCCTGTGAAACACATATCTCTCTTCTACTAGAGTCTTTGCAGGGGTACTGCTCTGAATTTCACTCAATTACAGAATCGCTTCTGCAGTTCCACCCAGTCATTTGGTCAAAATGCGGCGGTGCGAGTTGCGTCATACCACTTTTGGAAGCAGTAATGTCAAATTTTTAGCGGCGCAAAATAGCATTGGTTCGCTGACTGATCTCAGAGAGGAGGATAGAGAAAGCAGACCGGCAGGGAGAGGGAAGCGTTCACGCTGCATTTCAAGGAGACGACTGACTGCAGTAGATGAATTCCCAGACAGCCCCCGACTGCCAGCCTCCATTACGCTTTTCCAATCTCCATAACCTGAATGACTTAAACACATCTGGACATTTAGGCTAATTAAGGTTCCATGATTGATCCTGTTAAGCAATTAAAGGATTGGATTAAACAAAGTTCAAGGAAAACCAACCCATCAGCAGGAGTTCATTTGATGATTTGCATTTAATTAGCGTTGGTGGGTCTGGGCAAATTACCTAGCCTAAATTTGCCAGTCTGAGAAGGCACGCTCCAGACTAAAAATATCGATCCCATACGAGTGGTGTTGTTGTCCTTGGAGATATTCTCAGATTCGCTCAATATTTATCTCAAATTTAGAAGATTATCTGAAATATTTACTTTACATTTCAGCAAAATGAGGCCTCTGGAAAGACAGCAGTCGAGTTTCAAAGACTGCAAGATTCATAAGATGTTATTAACTGATATTATTCTTAGATAAATAAAATAATAATAATATTTTTCCTATTCATGTAAGGTCTCATTTGTTGACATTAGTTAATGCATTAGATAACATGAACTAGCTTTGAGCAATATGTTTTTACTGCATTAATACTGGCTTGTTTATGTTAATTCACAGTGTAATAAGTAATATTAAGATTTCTGACTTTTGATTGTAAAATTATTAGTAAATGTACACCGTAAAAAAGTGCAGAAACAATTTTATTTTAGAAACAGATAACAAATTGAATTAAAAACATTTTTGAAGACTGAAATTCTCCAGTAATCATATTATATACAACTATTTTGTAAAAAAAAAAATTATATATATTATTTTTACAGTGTAGAAATATAAATAATAAACTAAAGATTAATACATGTTGTAGATGTATAAAATAATAATAATAATAATAATTTGATGACTTAATGACTTAAGTTTTACTCAATTTCTCACATAAAGCTATGGAATGCTTCAAAAGACTTGAAATATAGTAAATACATTATCATAAACCATTTTTATAGTACTTTTTATTGTGTTTTTGCATCTTGGATGTTTCAATCCCCATTCATTTCTATAACATAAAAAGAACAAAATTGTTTTCTTAAAATTTCGAAGTAAAAAACATATACGTGATTATTTTAAGCTTAATACCTGGATATATATAATATATAATATAAAAGATAGTAAAATATAAATTATGTTATTGGTTATATACATATAATACAAAATTCCAAAGATTAATTCAGGAATCAAAAAAGCTTCTTTAATTTTTAGTTAATTTGATGACTTAATGACTTAAGTTTTACTCAATTTCTCACATAAAGCTATGGAATGCTTCGAAAGACTTGAAATATAGTAAATACATTCTCATAAACCATTTTTTATAGTACTTTTTATTGTGTTTTTGCATCTTGGATGTTTTAGTCCCCATTCATTGCTACGTAAAAAGAAATAATTTCTTATTGCAAGTTCCTTAGAAAAATAAAGGTCATGGGAGTTTAAAACGACAAGAGGACATGACATGATTTGACAATTTGAATTGTCTTAAGTTTAATCATCAGTATGTGTTGAATTATCGTGTTACGGAACAATACCTTTCTATGATTGCATTCACTGTCTCCACTGTCTGTCTTTCAAAGCCCCATTCTGAATTAATTCTAAATTACGTAATTCTATAAGTCATTGTCAGACTAATTGAATTAAGAGTCGTCTGGCTGACAACCGCCGTCTTCGTCTAATTCCAGAGACCTGAAACGCCTGCACGGGAGAGATGACTTTATCAAGGTTACGCAGCATTTCCCCTTTCACTTACACCCGCACGACGCTGCTTTAAAGTCCAAACTCATCAGCCGGTTTCTTCTCCTCCTCCACCTGTGCTTGCGATCAAGACAAGCTGTCACGACGTGGGTCGTCCGCGTGACGGTGAGGGTCAGTGCTTATTCCGCGTTGACATAATGGGATATGACTGCTCCTGCGGTTAAGGAAGAGTCCAGGACGCTCCGCCGGTCGTTTTCGACGGGCCGCGTCGAGGCGCATGCTTGATGAGAGCGTGCTTCATTAGCATGTGTCAAGCCTTGCGTTTGGAGCCCTGACCCGCATGTTGGCCCCCGATAACACGGAGCCTGGGCCTGACAGCATTCCCTGAGTGTTGCCCGACATTCCCCGTTCTCATCACCTTCAATAATCAGCGAGCATATGGCTCGCCGAGCTGCCGCCGCCGATTAAGAAGCAGGAGACGAAACTCCCTGGGAAAGTTATTAGTTGTCAGGCCTGTCGTAAACATGATTAACTGATAAGCAGCTGCAACTGTGGCAAACTGGAGAAAGAAAGATGGAGCTCATCTGGATGAAGACCTTAATCTAAAATCTGTTTATCACTCAATGCTAGATACGGGGGTGGTGGTATTTTTAATTGTGGCAAAGGCACAGGTGCGTGCTTGTGTGTGTGTGTGTGTGTGTGTGTGTGTGAGAGAGAGAGAGAGAGAGAGAGAGAGAGAGAGAGAGACTGTATGGTGAGTAATATTTTATTAGGAATAGAAGTCGTCGCTGTTTTAATTAAGGTACTGTAAATGGATCCTTGAATTTCTTAGGGGAACTTTAAATTATAGCAT
The DNA here is from genome assembly GCF_049309525.1 of Garra rufa. Taxonomy (NCBI): domain Eukaryota; kingdom Metazoa; phylum Chordata; class Actinopteri; order Cypriniformes; family Cyprinidae; genus Garra; species Garra rufa. Next base: position 33,714,659 of record NC_133382.1, read on the forward strand.
CATTTCTTGTTTCTCTCCTCTTCTATGTAGCCAGCGCCTACTGTAAATCTTTGAGGACTGTAAACCACATACAGCAGGCCTACAGGTGCATTAGTATTTGTATTTGCACATGTGGATTTTCATATGTTTGCTTACACATCAAAATGGATGTTACTAACATATTGGTAGCATTTTAAACAAGTATTTTATGTACAAACAATTTTAGAGATGTACAAAGGTTTTCTGAGCCATATAACAGGGCTACAGCTGCAAACTGTGTATAGCTGAGATACTGTTATAGTTTCTATTAATAGAGAGAGATTTATATTTAAATTTAATTTAAAATGAAAGGATTTATGATATATATTTTTTTAAATTAACGGTTTATTGTTTTCTGATTTATTTTAAATTGATAGAACAGTACATTCATGCAGTTGCTTTGGTTGATATTAGTCAATGAGATTAAGTAAGGTCATTGTCATCATTTATTTAATGATATTTTTTCTATATTTGAAAATATATTTCTTGTTTCTCTCCTCTTCTATGTAGCCAGCGTCTACTGTAAATCTTTGAGGACTGCAAACCACATACAGTACACGTGCATTAGTATATGTATTTGCACATGTGGATTTTCATATGTCAGAAAACATTAAACCATTAGTGGGTTTTTGTTTGTCCACCCGCCTCTTGAGGATTGACCACAAGTTCTCATTTTGGGATTAAGATTAATTGTAACGTTTTGGTCCCCGAGCCACTTTTGCCTTATGGCACGGTGCTCCATCGTGCTGGAAAATGCATTGTTCTTCACCAAACTGTTGTTGGATTGTTGGAAGAAGTTGCTGTTGGAGGGTGTTTTGGTACCATTTTTTATTCATGGCTGTGTTTTTGGGCAAAATTGTGAGTGAGCCCACTCCCTTGGATGTACTCAGAAAACGCTGCATCGGAAAATTTGTAAGTCCACCATGAGTGTTTTAAAAACTTTTATCCGATCCCTACTAGTCTCAAAAACTACAAATGGCGACATGTCGACGTCACTTCCCTGGTTTGGGAAAGGCACGTAAAAGTCCACCTGCTACGTCTGTGCGCATGTCAACGTAGTAGGTGGACTTTTACAGTACGTGCTTTTAAAAGTTGTTTTTAAAACACTTATGGTGGATTTACAAATTTTCCGATGCAGCGTTTTGTGAGTACATACCCTATTTACACTACTGTAGAAGTTTGGTAAGATTACGTGCACGTTTAGTGGTGCAATTTACGAGATACATCACATGTACCATTTACTGCAGTAGCAAGCCATTGGAAAAACTCTGATATCTCCCTCAATGTTTGACTAAGGTAAAAAAAACTTTGGATGGGGGATTTACATGGGCTTCGGAGTGCATAGCAATGAAGTCAAATCTACTCCGAACCATCCCTTTAAGCAGCAACTTTTTCAATTTCCAATATTTATGTAATTCTCAAAACTTTTGACCACGACTGTAGATAGATAGAGACAGGATGATAGAATGATAGATAGATGGATAGAATGATAAACAGATAAATAGATAGATAGATAGATAGATAGATAGATAGATAGATAGATAGATAGATAGATAGATAGATAGATAGATAGATATATAGATATAACGATAGATAGATAGATAGATAGATAGATAGATAGATAGATAGATAGATAGATAGATAGATAGATAGATAGATAGATAGATAGATAGATAGATAGATAGATAGATAGAGACAGGATGATAGAATGATAGATAGATGGATAGAATGATAAACAGATAGATAGATAGATAGATAGATAGATAGATAGATAGATAGATAGATAGATAGATAGATAGATAGATAGATAGATATAACGATAGATAGATAGATAGATATAACGATAGATAGATAGATATAACGATAGATAGATAGATATAACGATAGATAGATAGATAGATAGATAGATAGATAGATAGATAGATAGATAGATAGATAGATAGATAGAGACAGGATGATAGAATGATAGATAGATGGATAGAATGATAAACAGATAGATAGATAGATAGATAGATAGATAGATAGATAGATAGATATAACGATAGATAGATAGATAGATAGATAGATAGATAGATAGATAGATAGATAGATAGATAGATAGATAGATAGATATAACGATAGATAGATAGATAGATATAACGATAGATAGATAGATATAACGATAGATAGATAGATATAACGATAGATAGATAGATAGATAGATAGATATAAAGATAGATAGATAGATAGATAGATAGATAGATAGATAGATAGATAGATAGATAGATAGATAGATAGATAGATAGATAGATAGATAGATAGATAGATAGATAGATAGATAGATGATAGATAGAATTATTTTCTAAGGCTGTGAATATGTAAATAATTGTACATTTTAAATGCTGTCTGTATGTCCATATTTTACATTTTAGTGTATATACTTAAATTAACATGCAAATGTTAATATTGTTATACATTGGTTTAAATTGGCATTAGAAAAGTCCATGCAACAGGGGCTTAGGACAGTTCTGTATGCTAATGTGTGTTCCATCATTAACTACACATTCTTCCTCCTCTGCAGAGAGTGCTGCCATAAAGCGGTTGCAGTCCAGGTAACCCATTATTGACCAAGTGAGGATTTGCTTTGGGAAATGGCATTTAGGCAGAGACATATGCATAATTCACCATGCAAACTTACAAACATATTACTCACCATCAGAAAACGGTCAGCAGAGATTTATGTGTCAATAAAATGCCCTTAGACTAATATGGCACCAGAAATACTTGAGTCTAAGCGTAATTTACAATTCAAACACACGGTTAAAATATAGAATGCCACTTGAGTTTCAAGAGATGTAGAGAATGCAGGATTCTCTCCGAAGGGAGTTATTTGTAGACAAATATCTTATTCTACAAATGACTGGGCAAATGCAGATGATGTGTCACCAGTAGCGGTTCACCTTTGTGAGTTAGGACGGATTGCTTGTACCCCTGTACCCCTGACCACCTTCTCTAAAACCCTGTAAAATACAATTGTTGTTTATCACTGCTTCGAAGGCAGGACTGTAGGGAGGAGAAAGACAGGACAAAGACTAGAAGAAAAATGAGAAGCAGAAAGGGGTGTTTATATAAAGACAGGGTGAGAAAACAAAGATGGAAAGAGCTAATAAAATGTGGACCAGACTCAAGCCACCTAATAAATAATCAAGAGAGGCCTCATGAATTTAACAACAGGACACTAAGAAGCTGGAGAACCTGGCTGCAGAATAAATAAACAAATATCTATCTATCTATCTATCTATCTATCTATCTATCTATCTATCTATCTATCTATCTATCTATCTATCTATCTATCTATCTATCTATCTATCTATCTATCTATCTATCTATCTATCTATCTATCTATCTATCTATCTGTCGTTCTATCTATCTATCTATCTATCTATCTATCTATCTATCTATCTATCTATCTATCTATCTATCTATCTATCTATCGTTCTATCGTTCTATCATCTATCTATCGTTTTATTTATTGTTCTGTCGTTCTATTTTATCTATCTGTTGTTATTATATTGTTCTGCTGTTCTATCATTCTATCTATGATCTATCTATCTATCTATCTATCTATCTATCTATCTATCTATCTATCTATCTATCTATCTATCTATCTATCTATCTATCTATCTATCTATCTGTCGTTCTATCTATCTATCTATCTATCTATCTATCTATCTATCTATCTATCTATCTATCTATCTATCTATCTATCTATCGTTCTATCGTTCTATCGTTCTATCGTTCTATCTATCGTTCTATCATCTATCTATCGTTTTATTTATTGTTCTGTCGTTCTATTTTATCTATCTGTTGTTATTATATTGTTCTGCTGTTCTATCATTCTATCTATCTATCTATCTATCTATCTATCTATCTATCTATCTATCTATCTATCTATCTATCTATCTATCTATCTATCTATCTATCTATCTATCTATCTGTCGTTCTATCTATCTATCTATCTATCTATCTATCTATCTATCTATCTATCTATCTATCTATCTATCTATCTATCTATCTATCGTTCTATCGTTCTATCGTTCTATCGTTCTATCTATCATCTATCTATCGTTTTATTTATTGTTCTGTCGTTCTATTTTATCTATCTGTTGTTATTATATTGTTCTGCTGTTCTATCTATCATCTATCTATCTATCTATCTATCTATCTATCTATCTATCTATCATCTATCTATCTATCTATCTATCTATCTATCTATCTATCTATCTATCTATCTATCTATCTATCTATCATCATTCTGTCTCTATCTATCTATCTATCTATCTATCTATCTATCTATCTATCTATCTATCTATCTATCTATCTATCTATCTATCTATCATTCTGTCTCTATCTATCTATCTATCTATCTATCTATCTATCTATCTATCTATCTATCTATCTATCTATCTATCTATCTATCTATCTATCTATCATTCTGTCTCTATCTATCTATCTATCTATCTATCTATCTATCTATCTATCTATCTATCTATCTATCTATCTATCTATCTATCTATCTATCTATCTATCTATCTATCTATCTATCTATCTATCATCTATCTATCTATCTATCTATCTATCTATCTATCTATCATCATTCTGTCTCTATCTATCTATCTATCTATCTATCTATCATTCTGTCTCTATCTATCTATCTATCTATCTATCTATCTATCTATCTATCTATCTATCTATCTATCTATCTATCTATCTATCATTCTGTCTCTATCTATCTATCTATCTATCTATCTATCTATCTATCTATCTATCTATCTATCTATCTATCTATCTATCTATCTATCATTCTGTCTCTATCTATCTATCTATCTATCTATCTATCTATCTATCTATCTATCTATCTATCTATCTATCTATCTATCTATCTATCTATCTATCTATCTATCTATCTATCTATCTATCTATCTATCTATCTATCTATCTATCATTTTTTCATTTATCTATCTAGCTATCTATCTGTCTACCTATATATCTCTCTGTCTATCTGTCTATCTGTCTATCTATCGTTCTATCTTTCCATTCTATCTATTTGTTGTTGGCATTATACTATTCTGTTGTACTATCATTCTATTTATCATTCTATCATTGTGTCTATCTATCATCCATCATCATCTGTCTGTCTGTCTGTTCATCCTATCATCATTCATCCTATCATCATACATTCTATCGTTCTGTCATTTTTTCATTCTATCATTCTGACATCGTTCATCATCCATCCATCCATCCATCCATCCACCCATCCATCCACCCATTCACCCATCCATCCTTCTATCATTCTGTTCGCCTGTCTGTAGACAGATAAATAGAATAACTAGAATCCATTCGATTCTAACTATCTATGCACTGCATTCCTCATTTTGAACATTAAAGTTAACCAAACTAAATATTTTTTGAGTGCATAAGTGCAGGATGAGTCAGTATTTTAGGTCCTTTTCCTTGTGAAAGAGCATTTAATTGCGTATATCTGCTCAGTGTTTAGGAACACTAGCATATAGATGCTCTCAAAGCTAACCGACATGATCTGAAAGCCTCAGAACTGAACGCCTTTAGATTTCATATGATCTTTAAGCCTGTGCAACGCCGCTCTTGGTTTGATCATTCAAGCTGTGTGCCGGTGGACGGCAGTGCCAGCTCGGGGCCAAAGGTTATCACACCTGAGTACATCTGAATCACAGCCAAGCCTTTCTCGTGGTTTTCATTTGCGCTGTGATGCTGAGTCATCAGATGGCTTTCACTCAAGTTCTGATTCTTTCCCCCTTGTTTCACTCATCTACTTCTTCTTGTTCCACATCCATCTCATTGTGCAGCTGTCAGTTTGAGTGACATGTGTGAGAATTAAGCTTTATATTAAGAGCAGTGATCAATGCCTGCAAATGGACATGTGCTTCTGTGTTTTCGCTCAAGCTTTGATTCAAAGGGTGATTAAACAATTCGCCGGTTATATTTTGGTGCAGGGCAATCATTGTAAAGCGCCTCTACATGATTATGCGGTCGATACTTAGAAAGCAACAAGGACCGGTATATAAGAAAATGCTGAAGAGCAAATGAGTTCTTAACTCTGCAGTCTCACAGGTTTACTATAAAACTTGGCAGCATGCTGACGTGAACATGGCAATGTCACAAATCAACCAGGACTCAATATGAGGGCAGAAAAATGCCCTCATATTAAATTCTGATATGTAATAGTCTTCTTATGGATTCAGTACTTCTGCATTTAATAATTTTAGAGGGGAGTTAATGTTGGCCGATGGATTCTAACATAAAATGAAATAAAATATATAAAAATGTATTAAACTTTTTTCTATCTAATTACCAAAGCAACATTTCTCATGAATATAGAGAAAAAAGCTGTAATATTGTGAAATATTATTGCAATTTAAAATAGTGGTTTTCTATTTCATTATACTTCAAAATAGAATTTATTCCCGTGATGCAAAGCTGAATTTTATTTATTATTTATGAGATGTATTTTTCATTACTCTAGTCTTCAGTGTCACATCAGAAATCATTCTAATATGCTGATTTATTATCAATGTTGGAAACTACTTAATATTTTTGTTTTTGTATGTTTTGCTACCTATTTTTTTATATTTTATGGAACCTGTGATACTTTTCCCAGGATTCTTTGATTAATAAAACGTTAAAAAGAACAGCATTTATTTAAAATAGAAATAAAAGAAAAAAAAATACACACTACATTTCAAAGTTTGGGGTCAGTATTTCTTTTTTTTCTTTCTTTCTTTAAAAAAATGTATACTTTTAGTAAATACTTATATTGTTAGAAAATATTTAGATTTTGAATAAATGCTGTTCTTTCTAACTGTTTATTCATCAAAAAATCCTGAAAAAGTATCACAGGATCTAAAAAAAAATATAAGCAGCAAAACTGTTTCCAACATTGATTATAAAAGTAATAAATCAGTATATTACAATGGTTTCTGAAGGATCATGTGACGATGAAGACTGGAGTAATGGCTAATGAAAACTCAGCTTAAAATCACAGAAATAAATTATATTTTAAATTATATTAAAATAAAAAAAAACTGTTATTTTGAATTGCAATACTATTCTTCTGTATTTTGATCATATCAATTGAAACATAAATAAATAAATAAATAAATCTTACTGATCCCAAACATTTGAGTGGCAGTGTACATGATGAAATTAATTAAGAAGCAACTGACTTGAAGGATCATTGATATTAAAGTAATCACAGGAATAAAGCAAATATAAAAATTAAATAAAAAGAGTTATTTAATTTTTAAGCTGAAATATATTTGAAATTTCTATATAATTGGAAAAAAAGTGCTTTCAACAGCAAAAAACTAAATAAGTTCCCTTCAAAATCAGTTTCAGTGGCTAAATGTTGCCCCTTATTAAGAAAGTTCTCACACTACTCTATCGACTGACCTTTCTGCTGTTCAGCACTTCCAGTGACTTCCATTCAGCTGGAAAAGGTGCACCGATCGTCTGTAGATTCTATCTAAATCAATGCCACTTTTGGCTACTAGAGGAGCCGATGTTTATCAGCAGAAGGAATAGCGTAGTGTTACAGTATGTGTCTGTGATAGACTGTCTGGACCCGAAAACATCGTGGAATGTTTGCCAAGGTTTAAACACACTGTTTGTCCTCCCATTCATTTGCTGTATGTTCTAGTCAATACTATATTGCTGTGTAAACACTATGGGATCAGGAGCTTTTCAGTGTCCAAGGTTTGTTTGAGACATAGCCGCTAGAGAAACGGTCATTTGAGGGACTCAAACCCCGAGCTAAGCTTTCTATTAACCAGCCAGCCATCTGGAACAACTGCCTGCAGCTTTGTGCTGGTGGCCTGAACTACCATCCCATGCATGTCCTCCATCACAGACTGGCCCTGGGCGGGAGGCAGAGGGAAGGAGGGAAACTAACCCGTACGGATGGAGCTTAAGCCCCAGAGAGACCTCGGGCAGACTGGATTAAATGCCAATCGTGTCTGTCACTTAAATCTCCTAGCAGTCCTGAGAACTCCATCCCACTAGGGCCGTAGCGACACATTTCTCATCTTTTCTCCAAACAGATTGAACACCAAAATAAGAACTGTTTTTAAATAGATAGTTCACCTAAAATGAAAATTCTGTCATCGTTTAATCACCCTCTGCTTGTTCCAAACCCAGTTTCATTTTTGATTTTGGCATTATGTTCTCTAATGTGGTGTGTTGTCACCCTCTCTACCTTTTATTTCACACAACACAGAATGAGAATCTTCAGGCAGCTCAGTTTCAGAGTAACAAATCTTAAAAAAGTGTTTGAACATATTTAAAAATATCTTAATTTAATTGCATCAGATTATCAAACCAAGTGGCATCTGGTAACATATAATGAGCTTTTCTTAAAACTAACAATATTTTTCGTGGATGCATAAATCCATCACATTTGTTCAGAATATATTTCACAGAATTTGAAGAGTGCAAAAAACTGTCTGAGGAACAAAAAGTGTTTGGTTTTGCCAAACCCCTGTTGAAATAAACAGCTTATGCTGGTTAGGTAGGTTTTGATGCTGGGATGCTGGTCTTTTGTTGGTTTATGGTAAGCAACATGACAAAGGACCAGCATAAACCAGCTTAAACCAGCATAAACCAGCTTTTTTTTTTTTTTTCAACAAGGACTGAACCAGGATTTCCAGAGCACTGGAAAAATGCCCCTGGAAATGAATTCTAGACCCTAATGGAAAAATTCATTTCTGAGTCTGCTGTGTAACTCAAAATTTGTATTTATTTATTTATAAATTTATTTATTTTTACGGTTTTATCTTTATATCACACCATGATATTGTTTCTGGTCTATTAGTAGTTTTTTTTAGCAAGTATATGTTAAATTAATTAAAATAAAAAAATATAAAATATTTATATTTCAAATAAATACCTATATTTCAAATAAATATCAACGAATCCTGGAAAATAAATAAAATAGAATAAAATAAAATAAAACAAATAACTGCACAACTCCTTTTAACATTATTATTAAGAAATGTTTTTGAGTATATAAACTGCATAAAAATAGCCCTTTTAACTAATAATAACCCATATAATTTAAAATTAAGTAAGTAAATAAATAAACAAAAACATAATTAATCCAGGGGCATGTATTTCCTCTTAAAAAACGAAATTCAAAAGACTTTAGCATGCACTTTCAGGAAAAAAAGGGTACAAAAGCTGTCACTAGGAGGTACATATAAAAAAGAACAGCTTTGTACATTTTTACAACCTTTCAAAAAGTGCATATTGGTACCTTAAAAGTATATATTAGTACCTAAATGGAAGATTTTATTGCCTTTTGAAAAGGTACTGCCCCAGAGATAGCTTTTGTACCTTTTCTTTCTAAGAGTGTACAGACTACTTTGATTCACATTGCCACTTGACCGTCTTTAAAAGCTGTATAATGATTATGATTATTCAAAATTCTTCATTTTGTGTTCCAGAATTTTCATTGGGTGAAATATTTTTATTTTATTTAAAAAAGTGGAAATATTTCATCAGTTCGCCCTCCTATTTTGAATCTCACAATTTAGTCTGCATGTTCCCAATCTTTTTGCACTCTCCTTGATCTACTTCTGCCTGACCTGCTGGAAGCAGTGCAGCTGCCATAACATCACAGAAATGAACTCTCCTTTACCCCCTGAAGACACAGCGAGTGTGAACACACAGACAGAGATAGCCGCGGGCGAAGAACAGCAGAGATACGGAAGGCACTGAGTCAGCAGAGCCCTATGGGAGCACGCCAGGCCTCACTTGCCAAGAATCAGGGCCTATGATGCAAGCACCAAACGAATGCAAACGAAACCCTGCGTTTAGGAGACGGAAACATCATTTGACAGCTCCGAGATGGCTTCGAGCATCCGGACTTTATATTTTCCTGCTACCTGTCACATATCAGCGTTTCAGAGGCCGGGTCTTTTTTTTTTAATACACAGCAAATGATAACGAGCAGGGTAGTTGTCAAATCTGCAGCTTTGTGTCTTTAAAGAAGCATGTCAAGTTCAAAACCCCTGGTGTTAGACATCCTGATCTGAAAGTCCAAGCTGTGGTCAGACATCAGAAAAGGGATCTCGGAGCAAGATGTAAGATGAGGGAGACAGAGAGAATAGAAGGGGAAAGATCAGTAAGGAAACGCTGTCAGTGCGAGCAGAGGAATCTGAAAACCCTGCAGCTTCAACAACACTAACGGCAATGACACATCATTTATGGGTCTGAAACCCGCTTTGTCCTGAACATAAGCTTTCAGTCCTTTGATATCAGTTCAAGAGCTGAATCCACAAAGCGTTGTGGAGCAATGGAGCCTGTTCCTGGAGCAATGTTGCTTCTTGGTCCTTAACAATGAGCATCAGCATAGACGGGAAGACAGTTGGAATTATATCAGCTGCTCTACAGTACCTGGCCTGATGTATTCACACGTTATCCACTGCCAAACCCAAAACCTGAATGAGCTGACCTTTCGTCTTCTGCCTACATTGTATGGCAGCATCTAAATAAAATGGAGCTTCTTAAGTAGAGACCAACCAATAATACTCTGCTTGCAGTATTTCTCACAGCGAGTGTCATGGCGAGTGTCATCCATGAGAATGTATTTGTTTATATTACAAATATGAGGTTTGTTACTAAAGAAAACAAGAAGTTTTTGGAGAAAATATCACAATTTTCAAGGGCGTAAATGATTGTATGTAGCACGCTTTTTCGCACATACACAATAATCATATTATATGATAGAACTCCTCATTCTAGACAGCTTTGCCTCTAGAAACACTCCTGTCATTCAAATCGTTTGTTAAATGATTGAGAAGATGTAAAAAAATGACTTTTGCGAACTAGTCCAAGGTTTTTTCCTCAATCTGGAAGAAAAACGCTTTTGTACAATTCTTTGAACTCTCTAGGTCAATAATTACCAAAACAAAATTTGGAAATTTACCCTTTGGGAAGCTAAATTGGGGTCGTTTAGAAAAGGGGCCTGACAAAAATGACCCAAAATCCTATAAAGCCTAAAGGAAAACTCAAAACTTCACAAATCCTGGTAAGCACATGCAATAGGTGATTCTAAACAAGCATGCAAAGTTTTAAGGAGATCAGACTTTATTTAGCAATCACCTGGATTGCTAAATAATGTCTTTTCTCATATGTGATGAAATGCCATTAAAGCACTTGAACCCTATTCTATTATTTGCTCCAAAGCAAATATTATTTGTTCTGAGTTATAGTTAATGTAAATTTAATTAATGGCTTTATTAATGGCTGTTGTTGTTTATTAAATATGCTGTACTTTACAAATGTTTTTTGCTCTTTCTGAAGATCCAGGACTAAATTGCATCTACAACAGTTTTCTGGCATATTAAAAAGTGATAATGTCAATATATAATTTAATGTTTTTGAGTTATAGGATTTTTTTTTATAATACAGCTATGTCAAAATGATTCAACCCCTATTCAACATTGCTGTTTTAAGACAGTTATTTTTATGGTCAGGAACAAAATTGTCTTAAAAAAAATTGTCTTAAGCCTTTACAAACTTATTCAAAATGGAATTAGCTTGGGGTGTTACACATAGTATACTCTTAGCCCATGCATGTGCTGATAGGGAGTAGCAAATATGGTAAAGTCAACAAAGCTCACACAACATCAATAGAGAAGAAATAGTTTGCTATATTAGAAAGTCTAAAACTACATGAAGATGTCTAAGACATTACAAGTCCCTAGAGACACAGCTGGCAGCCGTATTCCTTAGATTAATGTGTGTTGAACCAGAAAACCTTTGAGGCTGTTGAACAAAAAAAGCACAATATCATAAAATGTTTGATCAGATCAACTGAGAAAAACTTGCAATGTACAGCCAAAGACTTGCAAGATGACCCAACGAAAGGACGAAAAATATTTCAATGCTGTGTACAAGAGGAACACTAGACAAGTGTAGTCTTCATGTTGAGGAATCTTGCTGAATACCACTCTTGACCAAGAAGAACAAAAATGCTGCCTTGAACATGCCAAAATTCATCTGGATAGACCTGTGGAGTTCTGGAAGAATGTTTTATGGAGTGATGTGTCCAAACTGGAACTTTTTTGGATGTATGGATCAGAGGTACGTCTGGTGCAAAAATGACAAAGCTTATAAGCAGAAGAACACCATCTCCATCATCAAACATGGAGGTGGGCCAGTCCTGTTATGGGGTTGTTTTACTGTAGCAGGAAGTGGAAAACATGACCATACAAAGGATATCATTGATTTATGAAAGTATAAGACCATTTTGGCAAACATTGTGATGCCTTTTGTGCAAAGTCTAAAGCTAATAATCAATGGACTTTCCTGCAGGACAATCATCCTAAAGTATACGTTCAAATCTACTTATGCTTGGTTTAGGAATCGGTCATAGAATGTTTTTAAGTGGCCTGTTCAGTTTCCAGATGTAATTCTCATTGAAAATACATGGTTGAATTTGAAGCAAGCAGTGGCAAAGTAAAAACCAAAGATTATCAGTGATCTGAAAGCTTTTTCAGGGGAGGAATGGCCCAAGATTGCAGCAGAAAGGTGACAGAAGCATCTAAGCACTTCCAGGCAGTGTTTATTGGTGGTTTTAAAGAATGAAAGATTCTACACCAAATTTACTTTCAGGGGTTGAATAATTTTGAACATGAATGTTTAGAGCCAATTTGATTTTTTGTCATTATTCATCAACTTACGTTCTCAGAATTACTCAAATGTGTATTAATAAACTTTCTTTAATAGTTTACTCATGCCTTTGTTGAATTGTTTTCACAAAATGTTGTTCTCTGCAGCAAAATGTCTTGCAGGTCAAGGGGGTTGAATAATTTTGATTGCAACTGTAGTAGTATTTAATAATCATATTTAGTTTCGGGAAATGGTGTGTGTTTGTGATAATTATTTTAGCTACTATTCCACCATTAAATGTTGACAAATGACTGTTTTATGAGTGAGTCAGCAGTAAAGACTTTTATTTTGAAAGAATCTGAAACACTGTTGTAAACAAGAAAGTCGTTTTTGCAGCAAACACTGTCATTGGAAATCAGCTTTAACAGATAAAAGGATAGTATAACAAAGATATCGCTTTTTCCTAATAGACATTCAAACTTATGTTGTATTGCGAATATGAGACTGAGCTGAAGAATGAATGCTGTATTGATGCAGGTAATCACACTCGCTCAGTCCATCGCTCTCTCTCATAATATTTTACAAAATACAATAAGAAAATAAATAGCAATTAAGCATTACAACTGTTTAAGAAATGTTAAGCATCAAATCAGCATTTTATAATGATTTCTGAATGATCATGTGATACTGAAGACAGAGTAATAATGCTGAAAATTAATTTCAAAATCTAGTAGAATACAAGACGGGGATTTTAAATTCTCTGTTTTAAAACACTCCTTTTTTAGTTTTAGAAAGTAGAGTAATTGTGCTAAAAGTTTTTAAAACCGTATTCCTTGTGTCTTTCACAAGGTTTAGGATCAGAGCCAGAGTTTTTGACTCCACATCAGCAAAGAACTCTTTCTTCCAAGTCACTTTAGTATGAAAGCTCCTGCTAACAAGCTGACTCATTTATGAAACTTTTCTCAGTGTCTTTGTCCTTTGTAACACCTGAACTTTTAAATGAGCTATTTGGAACCACACCATATGTTCACCGGGCAATTTGAGAGGCGACTTGAAACAGTCATATTAATTCATATGGCATGGCTATATCTGTACACAGTTTCCAGACTCATCTTTATTCATGAGCACATCGTGTCAGTGACAAAACACTGCGCTTTACAAATGAATATTAACAGCATTCAGCTTACATCATTTTGACCAATACATCATTCTTCATAAAGTTTACAGAAAACAAACAGAATGTCTCTTTTTTTTTTCATCAAAAAGCAAATTTTTAGCTGAAATGTTTCTAATACAGACCTTCCAGCAGTTCAGTGAATTGTACAAGGCCAATAAAAAAGGCAGGCGGTCAGTTTTGTTCTCTTTGGGGAATTTTGATTTTCCGTTTTCATCTAATATCCCAGATGGAGCCGATTTATGTTTGCGTGTTCACTTTAATAAATTTTGTTCAGTGTGTGCAGAAAAGTGAACAGCGTTGGGAACTTGAGTGAGAGAGGATGTAAAAGTAACTGTTTTTTTTTTTACTGTGTAAGTGTCCCTTGTCGAAAACTTTTATTAGAGAGAAGGAAATGAAATCTTCAGAGCCAATAAATCCCTCGCATGCCTAATTCTCCCTCTTGCTACGTTTGATTCCTGTTAACCGAGAAGCTTCATTAGTCTGACTGTAAAGAACTGCTCCACTCCTGCTCTCCCATAAGAGCACTTTCCAAGCAAATGATAATTGTGTTAATTTGCAACACTTTACTTAATGGAAACACTCATTCTGAGTCATTGTTTTTCCATTTCGTCCCATTGGATCAGGGTCCTTGGCAGACACATATAGACTTCATGCTGAAGTCTTCCAGTTGTTGTTGTTGTTGTTATTGCATTTGCAGAATGATTGGGTTCCGTAATTGCGCAAAACTCCAGGTAAAACTGTCAAAACAGTGATTAACCGCACTTCTCTTAGTTTTTGACTGAGTACTTCCAGCAAATAATCTCTTGGCAGTAACTAAGATGAGTCATCTTCCACAGCAACCAACGATGCCAGCGATATTTTTTAATCCCTTTTAGCAGTTGCCAAATGACTGAACATTCATTTTAATTGGAAAAAAAAAATATTTTGTGAACTGGAAAGATCTGGCTTTTTTAATAGCTGATGTCTGGTCTTCATTCTGGTCATCTGGTGCTATAATTAAGTAAGCTAAAATGGTTAATAAATCAAATTTTAGTTAAATTTTTATTTCTATTTTTATTCTATCTCACAAACTCCAGTTTGGTAAATGCTGGGGAAGCAGATATGTCCATCACTTGTGTTTCTAAATCAATATTTGAAATCATTATCTATGCATGGTTTGTCACATTTTCGCATTTCTGTCAATAAATGACTTGAAACTGAGTTTCTACAAAGTCATTCATATGCTGGTTCTGTCACCAAATCTGTCAGAACTCTTTATTCTTATTCTGGAAGGTGATACAGCACTGCTGCATCAATCACAAACGTCTCTATTTGAGGTTAAATATAGAAGACAGACTTCTGTCAGAATCAACCGCTCTGCTTTTAGAGACAACTTCTTTGCAATCAGATATTCCACAATAGCTCACCATGCTCAAATGGTCATATTAATGGCAGCCAATTATATCTCAATTAGTCCTATATCCCGTCCACTTTACCTTGACCAGCTAATGGATCTCATGGTAAATGGATACTTTTTATTTTCAGATCCTGAGAAATGATTCGCAGAAAGCAGGTTTTTGATGTATAAAAAGAAGTGCACAATGACAGGAGGAAGAACAAATCAGTGGATTTGCTAACATTTGCAAGGTTAGTGGCAGCAGAGATTTGTTTGAGACTAGATTTCTTTGCAAGGAGCGATAGTTTATTTCAGCAAGCATCTCTGTATATTCGCTAGATCTAAATTTACATTTGATGTATGGGAATTGCATTTCATTTCTATCTATTTGGAATACACAGTTTTAAAATGACAAACTCACATTTGTGAGTAAAAAATAAATAAAATGAAACTCAGATTGCAAATAAAATAAGAATAAAGTCATAGCAATATGAGAATAAAGTTGAAATATTTTGATAAAGTCAAAATAAGACGATTGCTTCACATGAATACAGCGATCTGTAATATGCAATATAGGCTATACTCTCAAAATATAACTTTAATCTTGAATTGCGATGACTTAATTCTCATAATTTCGACTTTATTCTCGAAATATTTTGACTTTATTTTCGTGATTTCAACTTTGTTCTCAAAATATTTCAACTTTATTCTCGTAATTTTGACTTTATTCTCATAATTTCGACTTTATTCTCGAAATATTTAGACTTTATTTTCGTGATTTCAACTTTATTCTCAAAATATTTTGACTTTATTCTCGTAATTTCGACTTTATTCTCGAAATATTTCTACTTTACTCTCATAATTTCGACTTTATTCTCGAGATATTTATACTTTATTCTCGTAATTTCGACTTTATTCTCGAAATATTTCTACTTTACTCTCATAATTTCGACTTTATTCTCTAAATATTTTGACTTTATTTTCATATTTTCAACTTTATTCTCAAAATATTTCGACTTTATTTTCGAAACTTTTCAACTTTATTCTCGTAATTTCGATTTATTCTTGTAATTTTGACATTATTCGTAAAATATTTCAATTTTATTCTCATAATTTTGCTTTTATTCCTGTAATTTTGACTTTATTCTCAAAATATTTTGACATTATTTTCATATTTTCAACTTTATTCTCAAAATACTTCAACTTTATTCTCGAAACTTTTCAAATTTATTCTCGTAATTTCGATTTATTTTTGTAATTTTGACATTATTCTTAAAATATTTCAATTTTATTCTCATAATTTTGACTTTATTCTTGTAATTTTGACTAGTCTCATAATTTCGATTTATTCTTGTAATTTTTACTTTATTCTCAAAATATTGACTTTATTCTCATAATTCTGACATTATTCTCGAAATATTTATTCTCACTAACTTTATTCTCATTTTGACTTTATTTTTTAAAATATTTTGACTTTATTCTCATAATTTTGACTTAAATATTTAAATATTTAAACTTTTTTCTTATAATTTTGACTTTATTATTGAAATAATTTAACTTTATTCTCATAATTTCACATTTATTCTCTTAATCTCGACTTTATTCTTGAAATATTTACTTTATACTCAAAATATTGACTTTATTCTCATAATTCTGACATTATTCTCGAAATATTTCAACCTTATTCTCATTTTGACTTTTTTTTATATTTTGACTTTATTACATTAGTAAGGTAGTTGTTATATTAGTAAGTTTAGATATTGGGTTGGGTTAATATGGTCATGCAGAATAAGGCATTAATATGCCATATGCTAATCATTTGCATGCTAATAATAAACTAGTTCATAAGGATGGCACCTTAAAATAAAGCGTTGCCAGTTGTTCTTGGCACTTTTGGTTTGGCATAAATTCCGATTGCTACACATTTGGAGCTATTTTTACAGTGATTTTCGGTGCAACCTTTCACAGATGCTGGCACATCTCTAATGTAATTAATATTTCCGCAGTCACAGGTTCTTCTTGGCCTCTACTTTGCATTTCAATAATCCCAAGCAATACAGAGCGGAACATTTTCGGCGGAAAGCATTATGAGCCTAAACCGGAGGTGTCTGAGTTTCCGACGTGGATATTTATTGATGTGCAATGAGAAATCCGAGTGCATGGGGCAAACGCATAAATAGAGAGGTAATAATGATAGCCTGTTTATTGTATGACTTAAGGTCAGAATCTAAATAAAATGCTTATGAAAACAGCCCCTGATGCCCTTCCTCAGGGGCCACGGGGAGACCCCATGATACTCTTTAGCGTTCACTCGGCCCTGATCTGATTTGCATGATTATGAAGAATGAGGGGAAAAGAAAACAGCACAAATCTCTCTATTCCCTCCTGCGGCAGCAACAAGCGCTTTTTCTGGGGCACTTACAAAGAAGCCGATTGAATTTGTATTTCAGAGGTGCGTGAGTAAATAAAGGTGCCGAGGCGTCAAATTGAGAGCAGTTAGTAGCGGCTCTTAAATAGGGCCCATTGGAGTATCGCACTGAGGGGCTCTGGGTGAAGAAGAGGAGGATTGTGTCTTCATGAACCCTACATTGAGACTGATGACATCTGAACTGACAGTCAGATGATTGCCATTACGGCTGGGAGAATAGCAACAAGTCCGCACACACATCTGGTACTGAAAATGAGAGTGTCTGTCTCTGAAAGAAGACAGTTGCGCTTATCTAAGTGAATAAGGGAATGGATGGAGGAAGCCAGAGAATTAAGCTCATTGTTTCTGTGTGTGGCATTTGCTTATTAGGTTTATTGTTCGGTTTTACAAGATCATCCAGTCGTGTGTCCGTGTGTCCTAAAAATCGGCCAGTTTAATTAACTACCTTTGTTAGTTTGGGGTCTCGGATGATTTGAATGGCACGATCGGGCTGAGGGTTGAGCGCTGTGAAAACAAATGAGCTTTTCTTGTGATGGTAAATGAGAAAACCTCTGCAGATATAAATATTAAAACTTGTCGTCTTTATATAATTGCTTTCTAGGTCCAATATAGCCTGTTTAAAGATTCAAGGCTTTTTGACTGGTTTTGCTTCTTAAATGATAAGAACAAGTACGATTAAATAGTACAGAAACTTTGAAACCATTTTATTTTATTTGACAGCCACAAGATTTTTCAAGTATCTTCAAACTCCTCTTTTTTTGCATGTAATGACTCAAAAAGAGGACCAAAAAAAAAAAAAAAAATCATGTATGTAATTTAGTTTATTGTATTAAATAGTTTACTACAAATTTATTTTTATTTTTTAAAAATTGAAATTTATTTCAAACAGCTCTTTTGCATGTAATGACTCAAAAAGTACCCAAAAAATACAAAATAATAATAAAAAAACATGTATTTATGTGTTTAGTGAATTGTATTGAATAGTTTACTACAAATTTATATTTATTTTAAATATGTTTTATTTTACATGAAACACCATACAATTTTCAATTATCTTCAAGCAGCTCTTTTGCATGTAATGGCTTAAAAAAGGACCAAAAAATACATATATCATTTATATTTATGTAGTTTATTTTATTGAATAGTTTACTACAATTTTTTACATTTTATTTTA
>NC_133382.1:33736017-33747739 GCF_049309525.1 Garra rufa
ACATGAAAAACCCACATGTTCTCTTCCTACCGCTCTTCCTCGCTCGCCCGTGTGCGTTCGAGTGCGCTCATGTGTTTCTTAATACCCTTTAACAAGCTTAAAATACATTTGTATCGATGTGGAGACTCGACGGCAGACGCTCTATTGTTAGGACACAATTCAGGTGGGCGCAGCGGTGTCAAAGCATTGATCCGAGAGAACTGCCCCAAAATCACATGTCTTTGTTCCCAGATGTGCCATTCAGACTCCCAAATTAACACAGTGTTTCTCATCCTTCATTGCTCTGTGTCTTCTGACAGACTGAAAAATAACAGCCATGCTTCAAGCTTGTGTTCCTATCCATGCCAGAGACCTGGTCTCGCGGGCTAGCGAGGGAACAAAACCTGGCGGAGCCCTGTAGGTTCACTGCAGATGGGCCTGCAGAGCAAGATACGGACCGGTGGCGTTAAAAGACTTTGTTTTATCCACTTCCAGCCACCCTGGCCATCAATCTTTGCTCTGGTCAGCTGTTAGAATGAGTGACATGGCATTCACTTAGCTCTTGCTGTCAAGCGTTCCCACTCGCACACTCTTTGAGAGCTTGTAAATACATCCACAATGCCACTGGCAGCCACTGCAGAGAGCCATGATTGTGCTAGGAAAGATCCTGAGAACCTGAACCAGGAAGAAACGGCTGGTAAAAGTCCTTGAGCTCCTGCTTTCTTCGACTTATGCAACTGTGATAGCCTACTACTCCTATACTAGCTACTGTATAGCAGTTGTGAACTTGCAGTCTACACTGAATATAATGAGAGACAATAAATAGACAACACTTTTTTGTATTTTGTTGTCCTTGCTGGCTGCTTGCAGTCTGTCTTGCAGATAATTGACTCTTATGAACTGAATCGATCACGAGTGACTCAGGCAAGTTGTGTTTTCTGTGTTTGTGTGAGGTTTACAGTGTGAGTTGTTTATATCAGTGTTTAAAGGTATTTCAATTGTTTGATGTTAAAAATCAATGCTTCAAGCTATAAGAAGATAATGAGTAGAAATAAGTCTTTAGTAGGTATCCCTGGAAGGTGTATTGAACGTGGTGGCGAAACATATCTGTTTATCTGCAATATTTGTTCAACAAAAGGTGTGAGTTTAGAGAGTTTCACACCAATGTAACTTTTAAAAATACATTTTGCTGGTCACAATAGTAGGTGACTTACAATTTACAACATTAATTAATGTTAATTAATTAATTAATTAATTAATTAATGTAAAAGTTTGGGGCTGGAAGAATTCTAATTGAATTGAATTGAATTGAATTGAATTGAATTGAATTGAATTGAATTTTATTTTGTTTTATTTTATTTTACATGTAATGCCATAAGATTTTTCAAGTATCTACAAGCAGCTCTTTTAATGTAAGGATTAAAAAAGTATTTTATTTTATTTTATTTTATTATTTTTTTATTTTATTTAATTAAATTTCAATAAAAAATAAAATAAAAATAAAAATAAAATTATGTTTTATTTTATTTCTTTTATTTTTATTTCTATTTTTATTTATTTTTATTTTACATGGAACACCATACGATTTTTCAAGTATCTTCGAGCGACTCTTTTGCATGATGTAAAGACGACAAAAAAAGGACCAAAAATATGTATATTTAGTTAATTGTATTGAATAGTTTACTACATTATTTAATTTTATTTTATTCGTGCACTCACCAAGACTGCAACAGTAATATTTTATTATTGATTATGAATATTAATATTATTGATTACATTTTTTGTTTCAAAATGTAGTTTATTCCTGTGATGGCAAAGCTGATCAGTGTCACATGATCCTTCAGAAATCAACTGATCGATCAATCAATCATTATTTTCATGCAAACCATATATTTTAGGAATTCATTGGTGAATAAAAAGTTCAAAAGAACACTAATTTTAATTTTTTATATCAGGGTAAAAGCCTTTACTGTCACTTGATCAATTTAATGTGAAACAAAATGTTAAAGCCTTTAAAAATAAATAAATACATAAATAAATAATAAATTCCAAATTAAATTAAATTAAAAATGTTAATATTCCACACTTAAAACAAACTTATATTAAAAATTCTAGTAAAAAATAAAAACAAATAAACAAATAAAAGTTATATTAATGTATTTATTATACCTTATACATTAGCTATTTGTTTCCATTTATAACAGGTGAGGCTGTTATAAATTTATGTCCCATCCTCAGTATATGAGAGCTTCTATGGATTCAGATTCTATCTAAGCTACATTTAGTACACTGCTATATTTATTATAGCGCACCACTCATTACTTGTCAATTTGTATGGTGTAAACCCCTTGTTGCTTCTAAAATAATTCTTTTTTTTTTCCAAGCATGGTCATATTGCTCATAATGCAGAATCTCCTATAGTCAGCATAAAGCATACTCATCCCTGAACTCAAGACAACCCCCAGCATGCATTTAACTGCTTACAATAGTCATATGTTCAATAACAGTGATTCATGGCTGATCCAATTCAGCCAATTTATAGTCCACTTTCTGTTTATGGTTTGGTGAGAGAAGCCAATTAGCATGTTGTGCTCTCAGGCAGAGCCGTGGCATGACTGACACGCGTAGAACGGTGAACTTTCTTTAATGAGCCGTTCGCTCGTCTCTGCATAATGTTGCTCATTGTTGGGGCATGTGTAGCCCTGAGGAAATCATGTAGGCCGCAGAGATGCTGACTGCACTTTGGGAGTCTGGGAACTGTGTCCTCAATGGTGCATGATGCTTCGGCTGTGGGTTTTAATGGGAACATTAAAAATCCGTTCTGTAGATGGTAACCTGTGCTTATGTGTTGTTTAACGTACTGCAGCATTTAAAAGAAAAACGAATATTTATATAAATACTAGCAAATTAAAAGTTAACCATGGCATGTAGCCAAGTATTTCTTATTAAGTAATCATTTAAAATTCAAGTAGTTTTCACAGTTAGACAACCCTGAGGTACCGACTCAGTATTAATAATAAGTTTGAAATACTGTATATTTGTTTATTTCATTCCAACATATTCCAATATTTTGCCAGTATTTCAACAAAAAGTAGAATGAAAGTGTATAATAGAAAAAGCATAATAAAAATTATTTAGTGGTAAAAGGCTACATATTGATAGATAGATAAATACAGTTGAGGTCAAAAGTTTACACCGCCCTTTCAGAATCTGCAAAATGTTAATTATTTGACCAAAATAAGAGGGATCATACAAAATGCATGTTATTGTTTATTTAGTACTGACCTGAATAAGATATTTCACATAAAAGATGTTTACATATAGTCCACAAGAGAAAATAGTAGTTGAATTTATAAAAATGACCCAGTTCAAAAGTTTACACTCCCTTGATTCTTAATACTGTGTTGTTCCCTGAATGATCCACAGCTGTGCTTTTTTGTTTAGTGATAGTTGTTTATGAGTCCTTTGTTTGTCCTGAACAGTTCGTTGCTGTTCTTCAGAAAAAATCTTCAGGTTCCACAAATTCTTTGGTTTTCCAGCATTTTTGTGAATTTGAACCCTGACTGTATGACTTTCAGATCCATCTTTTCACACTGAGGACAACTTAGGGACTCATATGCAACTATTATAGAAGGTTCAAACGCTTACTGA
This sequence comes from Garra rufa, assembly GCF_049309525.1. Classification (NCBI taxonomy): domain Eukaryota; kingdom Metazoa; phylum Chordata; class Actinopteri; order Cypriniformes; family Cyprinidae; genus Garra; species Garra rufa. The sequence continues at coordinate 33,739,648 of NC_133382.1, forward strand.
TGCTTCAGAATGAAAAAAACATGCATTAAGAGCCTTTTTGAATTTGAAGATCAGATTAAATTGAACTTATTTTGTCTTCTGGAAAACATATAACTATCTTCTGTGGCCTCAGAAAAGCAGTACTAAATGAATAAGAAAAATGTACACATCTTCATTCTGTTCAAAAGTTTTCACCCCCTGCTCTTAATGCATGTTTTTTTTTTTTTTTACCTCCTTCTGGAGCATCAGTGAGCGTTTGAACCTTCTGTAATGGTTTCATATGAGTCCCTCAGATGTCCTCAGTGTAAAAAGAGAGATCTCAAAATCATACAGTCATTGTTGGAAAGGGTTCAAATACACAAAAATGCTGGAAAACCAAAGAATTTGTGGGACCTGAAAATTTTTTCTGAAGAACAGCGGGATAAATGATTGGAGGTTTCTACCTCATTATTAACAAATACACATATATGTTTAATGCATTCCGTTAGCCCTTATATTTTACCTAATCATTCCACCTGGAAATTGTGGTCTAAGTATTGCTGGAGGAGAGGGTTTTGACAGAACCAAGTGATGTTATAACCAGAAGCCAAGGTCAAGACACTAGCAGCCAATTTCAATGGCAGCAGTGAGCACAATAGATTGAAAAGCTTTTCAGTCCCTTGGATTTGTCGAAAAAAGGGAATGTCTGATATTGGTTCTTTTACAGGTGATGTGAAAGAATACATTTTGAGTTGTTCTTTGACCTTTTCAGTTTCTTCTTCTTCTTTTTCCACAAAGGAAGAGTTTACAAAAGGGCGTTTTCCTTTAGTCTACACTTAATGGTGTGCAAACTAGCGTGAAGTAATGAAAGGCTATTGTGTTGCGTTGCATTGTGTTTCTGACTGAGGTATGTGAAGTTACACGTTCAGCAACCATAGACAGAATGAAAAATTGTGTTTTTACGAGATCAGCAGATCTTACGTTTATAAAATATTAGCTTGTATCCGAGGCTGTTCTTGGAATTGCTTGCGTTTGGGCTAGTAGGGCTATAATCTATAGAAAGTAAACACGTTAAGGTACTCCACAAGTAATTACAGAGTGCAGCAAATGTGCTATGGTCCAATAAGCATTTTGCATAAATAATGAAGGATTTGTAACTTGGAGAAAGGTCTGATTAATTATTTAAAGCCCTAAATGGATTTACCATTTTACCCCGAATGAATTATGGCTCAACCTTACTGAGGAACAGATAACAGAGAGAAACTCAAGAAAAGTAAAAAGAAACAATGACACGGCAATATACTGTACAGTGGGGTCAAAAGTTCTGAGACACTATTAAAATCTAGGATTCAAATATTGTATTATAATTGCATTGAGTTTATAATTGCATTTTAAATGAATACATTTCTTCATTTCAGAATCCTACAACTTCATACACTTCCAGTCAAAAGTTTTCTGCTCACCAAGCATGCATTTATTTAATCCAAAGTACAGCACTATTTAAACATTTTTACTATTTAAAATAACTGTTTTCTGTTTGAATGGATTTTAAAATATAATTATTCCTGTGAACAAAGCTGAATTTTCAACATCATTACTCCAGTCTTCAGTATCACACGATTCTTCAGAAATCATTCTAATATGCTGATTTTATGTATTATTAATAATATTATAATATGTATTATAATAATATATATATAGTATATATTTTTTAGGATTATTTGATGAATAGAAAGATCCAAAGATCAGCTATTATCTGAAATAAAAAAAAACTTTTGTAACATACTATACTATTTTTGGAATATAAATGATAAATTAATACTTTTACGTAGCAAGGATGCTTTAAATTGATCAAAAGTGACGATAAAGACATTTATAATGTTGCAATAGATTTCTATTTCAGATAAATGCTGTTCTTTTGAGCTTTCTATTCATCAAAAAATTTTCAACTTAATAATAATAATAATAAATGCTTTATTTTTTTTAACAGCAAATCAGAATGTTAGAATTACTTCAGAAGGATCACAAATTAATAAATTACATTTTTAAATATATTCAAATAGAAAACAGTTTTTTTAAATAGTAAAAATATTTCAAAATGTTACTGTTCTTGCTGTACTTTGGATCAAATAAATGCAGGCTTGGTGAGCAGAAGAGACTTTTTAAAAGAACATTAAAAATCTTACTGTTCAAAAACTTGTGTACATTAAAAAAAATACTTTTGTTTAGCAAGGATGCATTGCATTTATTAAATGTAATTATTTTATAAATAATTATACATATTAAAATGAACATATTTAAACTCCTTCATACAAAAAAATCTGATTTGTGCAATCAGTCTGTTTCTGAGAAAAAAAAAAGAAATCAAGAAATCATCTTTTTGAAGATATTATCAGTCTATAGATGGTTTCAGGTTGGCCGGTGCTCATTATCAGAGAACAAATAACCTACAGCAATGCATAATTTTTTAGCATGTTTGAGAATGGGAATGAAAAATCAATCATATATTGATTATATCTTCAATAAACGCATGACTTCTCCCCGTTTCACAACACACTCACGCATACTCGTACAATAAACACATGAGCAGCTACATTCAAAAAGACAAGAATTTAATTTCTCTGCTATGAAAAACAGGTCCACACTACGGATAATGAATTACCATGAGACAGACGTAGTTGTTCCATTACATACTCAAAATAATGAGCTCAAACAAATGCATGAAAATAATAAAAAGTTGTATCGCTTGGAGGAAATACAGCGCCTTTTAATACAGTTTGAGCAGGGAAATGTGTAGATATTCCACATAACTGCACAAGAACAATGCTTTTACAATAACACTGGATGTACTTGGGAGCAGACACTAAAGATGTTGCTAGAGTCTTTTTTTCCTGAATCAGAACCGGAGGCATAGACGACCTCCAGGGGGACGTGCCATTAATATATCATTTTCTTCAAGGATGAACTCAAACAGATGAACAAAACATGCTGGCCAGAGGTGTCAGCTCATGATAAGGATACTCTCTCCACCTGGACGTGGCGATATGTCACCAACGATTTGTCACCAACACTGCATGACAGGCAAGGGGAGTTGAGAATGGATGCCGTACATTATCCCACTCTCTGCGCCGAAATCGACCGGCCCCAACTTTCTCGAGCGCTTTGATGTGCTTTTCTTGCTGTTTAGGTCGCTTGTTGAGGTCATTCTAGGCTATAAACGTGAGTGTACAGTGCAAGGTGAGAACAATGTTGACTGTGTGAACAGCAAAAACAGTTGTTAGTGTTGCTTTAAAAGCTAAATCAAAAGCCTGTGTTTAGGTGATAAATGTGATTTATTTTTTTATGTTCAACTATCTATCTATCTATCTGTCTATCTATCTATCTATCTATCTATCTATCTATCTATCTATCTATCTATCTATCTATCTATCTATCTATCTATCTATCTATCTATCTATCTATCTATCTATCTATCTATCTATCTATCTATTGTTCTGTCCTTCTATCGTTCCACCTATCATTCTATCTAAATTTCTATCGATCTATCGATCTATTGTTCTATCGTTTTATCTATCTGTTGTTCTATCATTCAATCTGTTGTTCTACCATTCTATCTGTCATTCCATCTCTCTGTTGTTCTATCGTTCCATCTATCATTTTATCTAAATTTCTATATATCTTATTTCTTATATATATATATATATATATATATCATTCTATAGGTCTATCCATAGTTCTATCATTTTATCTATTGTTCATTCTGTTTTTCTATATTTAGTTCCATCCATCCATCCATCCATCCATCCATCCATGCATCCATCCATCCATCCATCCATCCATCCATCCATCCATCCATCCATCCATCCATCCATCCGTTTTCACCAGATTCAACTTAAAAACCTAAGTTCAGCAGCTGCCTTAAGTTTTTAAGTTAAATCAGCTTAAAACTACAAGTCATTTTAACTTATTACAATAAAAATGAGTTGATATAACTTGTAAATTTAAATGGCTTAAGTAGATTTAACTTAAAATCTTAAGGCAGCTGTTAAACTTAAGTTTTTAAGTTGAAACTGGTGAAAACTTTTTTTTACAGTGTATCAATCTGTCGTTCTATCATTCTATCTGTTGTTCCATGTCTCTGTTGTTCTATCGTTCCATCTATCGTTTTATCTAAATCAATCTATGTATCTATCTATCTATGTATCTATCTATCTATCTATCTATCTATCTATCTATCTATCTATCTATCTATCTATCTATCTATCTATCTATCTATCTATCTATCTATCTATCTATCTATCTATCTATCTATCTATCTATCTATCTATCTATCTATCTATCTATCTATCATTCTATCGTTCTATCATTCTATCTGTTGTTCCTTCCATCTATCTATCTATCTATCTATCTATCTATCTATCTATCTATCTATCTATCTATCTATCTATCTATCTATCTATCTATCTATCTATCTATCTATCTATCTATCTATCTATCTATCTATCTATCTATCATTCTATCTGTTGTTCCTTCTATCTATCTATCTATCTATCTATCTATCTATCTATCTATCTATCTATCTATCTATCTATCTATCTATCTATCTATCTATCTATCTATCTATCTATCTATCTATCTATCTATCATTGTATCGTTCTATCATTCTATCATTCTATCTGTTGTTCCTTCCATCTATCTATCTATCTATCTATCTATCTATCTATCTATCTATCTATCTATCTATCTATCTATCTATCTATCTATCTATCTATCTATCTATCTATCTATCTATCTATCTATCTATCTATCTATCTATCATTGTATCGTTCTATCATTCTATCTGTTGTTCCTTCCATCCATCCATCCATCCATCCATCCATCCATCCATCCATCCATCCATCCATCCATCTATCTATCTATCTATCTATCTATCTATCTATCTATCTATCTATCTATCTATCTATCTATCTATCTATCTATCTATCTATCTATCTATCTATCTATCTATCTATCTATCTATCGTTCTATCGTTCTATCGTTCTATCGTTCTATCTATCGTTCTATCGTTCTATCTATCATTCTATCGTTCTATCGTTCTATCGTTCTATCGTTCTATCTATCGTTCTATCGTTCTGTCATTCTTTACATCCATTCATCTTTCTATCGATCCACCCATCCATGCATCATTCTATCTTTCTATCTATCTATTTTCAAACCATCGTTCAGTGTTTGTCTTAATAAACTTTTTATCTTGTTTGTTTACATTAGAAAATAATTTTGCTGTCCTGTTTGCTACCTGATTTCAACTAAATTCAAAATTCTAATAAAATTCATTTTCAGGTCAAAGCAGAATACTGCGCAACCCTGTTGAACATCTATTTCATCACATTTGCATGCTGTTAGTGTAAGTGATATTGCAAGATTTCCTCTCGGTCTGGGTCATTCTTTATGCTGTGTTGGTTTAAAGTCTCGAGTTAAAGAACATTCTAAGTGACAAAGACAAATGAAGTGTCTTTAGGCAGTGTGTTATCTGCTTTAATTAATACACTTCTTGAGTACATATGAAGGTCCTTTGCCCCCTTACCATGTGTACTAATTAATTAGGAGTAAAATGAATGGCCACCTGTCTGGGGTTTGTATCCAGCCTGAACCTGCCTTATCTTGTCCATGAAATATCGTATCTGCAAGTTTGATGAAACCTACATTTTTTTAAATCCTACATGATGCATTTCAGGAGTGTCCCACTGCAAAGTGAGTCATTATTCATCTAAATCAGATATTCATGTGGCTCAACCACTTTCGGTGTGTTGTACATTATCAGTGGCTTTGCGTATATTTCTGTGGCACTCATAAACACATTTGGCCTTCATGCAGGATACATTCTTGCATTAAAAAGCTGCAACAGAATTAAACAGAAGCCTGGATCCTATTTCCAGCTAAATCTGCTTCAGCCCCCCTAAAATCTGCTGTCTTCTCAGCTGTCAACACTAAAATCTGTGATTGTGATCTCTCTTCGCTTTCGCTAAAAACAGCACCTGCAGTAAGTTGTCTAAGAGTTTTTATTCTGAAACCTTGCCTATCAGTCATTAGAAATTCTGCAAAAATGAAAATTGTCATAATTCACTCATCCTCATGTCATTGCAAAACTGTATGATATTTTTCTGTAGCACAAAAGATATTTTGAAAGACTCTTTGAAAGCATCTTTTTTGTCTCCGTGAATGTTGTTTCATAATATCTCCTTTTTCCTTTTGTGTTCCACATTAACACAGTCATGCAGGTTTAGAGTATTTATTTGGCTAAACTATTTGTTTAAGTACTATCTTTACCATTCAGTGGCAAATCCAGTCATGAGGTATGAGGTGACGAAATCATATAATGTACAAAAACACAACATTAATGTTTATTCTTATAAAACCTTTAAACTTTAACACAGTTAGAAAAGTCCTTCAGGTTTAACAGATTCTTTGGTTTTTCAGCATTTTTGTGTATTTGAACCCTTTCCAACAATGACTGTATGATCTTTTTTTTACTCTGAGGACAACTGAGGGACTCATATGCAACTATTACAGAAGGTTCAAAATTATGCACTAAGAGCTGGGGGTGAAAACTTTTTGAATTTGAAGATCAGGGTAAATTTAAAATGTAAAGGGCAGTATATATATATAAAAAAAGATATTTAGGCAAAATAGAAAAAAAATATATCACATCTTCATTCTGTTCAAAAGTTTTCACCCCCGGCTCTTAATGCACCGTGTATCCTTTTAACGCATAAGTGAGTGTTTGACCCTTCTGCAATAGTTGCATATGAGTCCCTCAGTTGTCCTCAGTGTGAAAAGATGGATCTCAAAATCATACAGTCATTGTTGGAAAAGGTTCAAATATACAAAAATGAAAAACCAAAGAATCTTTGAGGCCTGAAGGACTTTTCTGAAAACATCGGGCAGTTTAACTGTTCAGGACAAACAAGAGACTCATGAACAACTATCACAAAACCAAAAAACACAGCTGTTTCTTATTCAAGTAACAACAGTATTAAGAATCAAATGTATGTAAACTTTTGAACAGGGTTATTGTTGGGGCAGCCGTGGCCTAATGGTTAGAGAGTCAGACTTGTAACTTGTAAGGTTGCGGGTTCGAGTCTTGGGTCTGGCAGGGATTGTAGGTGGGGGAGTGAATTACCAGCGCTCTCTCCACCCTATTCACAATCCCTGCCAGACCCAAGACTTGAACCCGCAACCTTTTGGGTTACAAGTCCGACTCTCTAACCATTAGGCCACGGCTGCCCCAACAATGACCCCTCAATACCACGACTGAGGTGAGTCCCTTGAGCAAGGCACCGATCCCCCAACTGCTCCCCGGGCGCCAGCAATGGCTGCCCACTGCTCAGGGTGTGTGTTCATGGTGTGTGTGTGTGTGTGTGTGTGTGTGTGTGTGTGTTCACTACTGTGTGTGTCCACTTGGATGGGTTAAATGCAGAGCACAAATTCCTAGTATGGGTCACCATACTTGGCCTCACGTCACCTCCTTTCCTTTCCTTTTTATAAATTTAACTATTATTTTCTCTTGTGGACTATATCTAAACGTCTTTTATGTGAAATATTTTGTTCAGGTCAGTACTAAGTAAAAAAATAACATGCATTTTGTATGATCCCTCTTATTTTAGTAAAATAATTAACATTTTGCAGATTCTGCAAGGCGTATGTAAACTTTTGACTTCAACTGTACATAGTGCAATTGGACTTTATAATTAGGGTTAGATTTTGTACATTTTTATACAACCAACAACCGATGTGTTTCCTTAAAATTGAGCCACCTCATATGAATTATTATGACTTCCCATGAGACAGGTTGCAAAGGGCGGAAAACATTTATGTTTATTCCTATAAAACCTTTCAACTTTAACACCGTTAGAAAATTCCTTCAGGTTTCACAGATTCTTTGGTTTTTCAGCATTTTTGTGTATTTCAACCCTTTCCAACAATGACTGTATGATTTTGATTACTCTGAGGACAACTGAGGGACTTGTATGCAGTATTACAGAAGGTCCAAAACGATGCATTAAGAGCTGGGGGGTGAAAACTTTTTGAATCTGAAGATCAGGGAAAATTTAAAATGTAAAGGGCAGTACTGAAT
>NC_133382.1:33748239-33768686 GCF_049309525.1 Garra rufa
ATATATATATATATATATATATATATATATATATATATATATATATATATATATATTATATATATATATATATATATATATATATATATATATATATATATATATATATATATATATATATATATACACACACACACACATTAGGCTAAAACTTTAATTTACTTTATAAATTTTTTAATTTATTTATTTAGTTTTATATTTAAAATATGAAAATATTATGATAAAAATATTTTTTTTATTTATTTAAAATATAATATATTTTAATAATAATATAATAACAAAATACATTATTTTATTAAAAGTACAGTTTAAAAAAACAAACAAACAGATGAATACATAACCCTTAATCCTAAATATAATAAAACAACAATACTGTGAAATTTGGCAAAGATGTTTGTTTAATTTGTTTGTTTAAAATATACAAAATATAAAATATTATAAACAATATAATAACAAAATACATTATTTTATTAAAGGTACGACTTAAAAACAAATAAATAAATAAACATTAATCCTAAATATAATACAAAAACAATACTATGAAATTAGTCTAAAATGTATTTATTTATTTAAAATATCTTAATTCTAAGCATAATGAAACAACAATACTATGAAATTAGTCTAAAATGTATTTATTTATTTAAAATATCTTAATTCTAAGCATAATGAAACAACAATACTGTGAAATTAGGCTAAAATGTTTGTATATTTATTTATTCTAGATCATTTAAAATATGAAAAATATAATAACAAAATACATTATTTGACTAAAAGTATGGTTATAAATAAATAAACCTGATCTGATTATTTATTACATAAATTATTTATGTATTTATTTTGTATACGCCATACTCTGGTACCCTAGACTAACCCTAAAATCAAAGAGAACTGATTGAATGCTTGATGAAAATACTCTTAAGGAACAGCAAAGGATGTTGATCCAGGAACACATCCTTCTAGTTCAAATCACATTAAGCAGAAGAAATAAGAGTGTTTTCTTGAGTGCAGAAAAGGCACAGGATTAAAAAACAGTCAATCAGACCAAATTTGGCAACCCCAAAAATAAAAAACGTTCCCCTTGAGCAGCCTTCAGACAAATTCAAATGCCATTGCTGAAGTAACAACATCATGATTGATGTGTGTAACAGTAAGAAACCAACATGCCGTCCATGCCTCGTCAATTCTGACCCACATCTGAGCCAATGCAGATTAACCTTCCAGCACCTCAGAGCAAAGAACCACATCCCACAAGCCCCCGTCGAAAGACTTACGCAAACTCGACCTTCTGCCTTACAATGGGCAAAAAACAAACTAGTATTCATATAAAAGAGTCTGTGAAAAGAAAAAAGTTAAAACAGTGTCTGTCAATCCTTCAAAGACTCAGACAGCTACGGATTTACAACAAAATTGCCCATGTTCCCAAAGCCCCCTTTAAATTACAGTGACTGCGAAGGACGTTGTTTCATCACCATACTTTGACTAAACAGCTTACAGTTTGGATTAGGGCTCGGCCCCCCTCCGCTCCAACACGGCTGCCTCGTATAAACCGTGAACCCGGGGTAGAGATAAAGCATTGCTCTTCAACTACCAAAATGGAATAAGAAATCATCCTGACAGAGCCAAGCGTCTTGAGGGCCCGGCGAGTTGCACAGTGAATGAAGGGAGGCTGAAGGTCACTGTTTTTCAGAGCCTTTCCTGGAAACAAAGAGCTGGCTTTGATAAGAGCATGGGTTAATGCATTCGGTCTGGGAAAGGTGAAAGGTTTAAGGTGGGAAACCGATACACTTTGATGGACAGAAAGAAACAAGAAGGATGTTAAAGTGGCAGAGAGAGAGAGCCAGGATTTCACTGTATCTCTTTATCGAAATGTAATTCAGAAACAACATGAATAATCCACGGCATTTTGCTTTGAGACGCAGTATGATGACAGGCGCCTGAGGGCAATTTGCTATCACTAGAATCTTAACGCTGAAGTTTTGCTCGCCATATATCACTGTATAATGCTGACTCATGCTGGATATGCTGCACAGAGTCACCCTGTGCCAGATCACTGAGGTACAATGTCATATTTGTCCATCCTTGATATCTTTCTCATGTCTTTAACAACCACAACATGTGATTCGATTATAAATGAACCAGATCACCGCATAGACTGGTTTCTGAGGTGGCATATAGCACTGTGCTCTGCATATTCAGGCAGTTTCATGGGATACGCGGCTGCTCTCCATTCCACTCGCCCATCTCGCTGAAAATGAATTGTGTCCTAGTGCATAAGTTTCTCCGAGCAGCTCCCTGTGCATTACTTCACCGCCTCCTTTCACTTTGCTTGCTATCTGTCTGCACCATAGAAATAGGATAAACGGTCTGCTCGTAAAAAGTCTCTTTACTTGCTAGAAGCCAACAATGGGGAAGGGATGATAATTCAGGCGGTGTTCAGTACAGATCAGATTTCTAATAGGGATGCACTGAATGTTCAGCAACCGAAATTATTCGGCTGAAATAGCAATAAATAACCACAAAGGGAGAAGTAATTATTCCGAACAATGACGTGACGTGATCAAACAGAGGTGCGCACTAATGCAGCAAACTTGTCGGCAGTGTGGAAGCATTTAAAACTATCAGAGAAAGATGCAAAAATCATTACAAGCCCCGGCAGCGAGAAACTGTTTAGTATCGCATCGCATGTCTTCCATGAGAAGAGAAAGGGGTGGTTGTTGCTAGTTACTGTATGATGACTAAAATCGTGAAATAACCTTAAACCATTAGTTAATAAACTACAGAATGTTATGTTGTCTAATTCACACTTGTTAGCCAGGGTTCAAAGTCCAAAGCGCAAGGAAATCTGCACTGAAAAAGCGTAATGAGAATCATTCATAAATCTGCCTTTTTTTTCTTTTTTTTTCGCAAATGTGAGTTTGTATCTTGCAATTCTGATTTTTTCTCATAAATGCAAGTTTGTATCTCACAATTCTGACTTTTTTTTTCGCAAATGCATGTTTGTATTTCACAAATCTGACTTTTTGTCCTGTAAATGCAGATTCGCATCTCACAATTCTGACTTTTCCTCATAAATGCGAGTTTGTAATTCACAATTGACTTTTTCTTGCAAACGCAAGTTTGTATCTCGCAATTATGACTTTTTTTCTCGCAAATGCATGTTTGTATTTCACAAATCTGACTTTTTGTCCTGTAAATGCAGATTCGCATCTCACAATTCTGACTTTTTCTTGCAAATGCAAATTTGTATCTCACAATTATGACTTTTTTCTCACAAATGCATGTTTGTATTTCACAAATCTGACTTTTTGTCCTGTAAATGCAGATTCGCATCTCACAATTCTGAATTTTTCTCATAAATGCGAGTTTGTAATTCACAATTGACTTTTTCTTGCAAACGCAAGTTTGTATCTCACAATTATGACTTTTTTTCTCGCAAATGCATGTTTGTATTTCACAATTCTGACTTTTTCTTGCAAATGCAAATTTGTATCTCACGATTATGACTTTTTTCTCACAAATGCATGTTTGTATTTCACAAATCTGACTTTTTGTCCTGTAAATGCAGATTCACATCTCACAATTCTGACTTTTTCTTGCAAACGCAAGTTTGTATCTCGCAATTATGACTTTTTTTCTCGCAAATGCATGTTTGTATTTCACAAATCTGACTTTTTGTCCTGTAAATGCAGATTCGCATCTCACAATTCTGACTTTTTCTTGCAAATGCAAATTTGTATCTCACAATTATGACTTTTTTCTCACAAATGCATGTTTGTATTTCACAAATCTGACTTTTTGTCCTGTAAATGCAGATTCGCATCTCACAATTCTGACTTTTTCTTGCAAATGCAAATTTGTATCTCACAATTATGACTTTTTTCTCACAAATGCATGTTTGTATTTCACAAATCTGACTTTTTGTCCTGTAAATGCAGATTCGCATCTCACAATTCTGAATTTTTCTCATAAATGCGAGTTTGTAATTCACAATTGACTTTTTCTTGCAAACGCAAGTTTGTATCTCGCAATTATGACTTTTTTTCTCGCAAATGCATGTTTGTATTTCACAATTCTGACTTTTTCTTGCAAATGCAAATTTGTATCTCACAATTATGACTTTTTTCTCACAAATGCATGTTTGTATTTCACAAATCTGACTTTTTGTCCTGTAAATGCAGATTCACATCTCACAATTCTGACTTTTTCTTGCAAACGCAAGTTTGTATCTCGCAATTATGACTTTTTTTCTCGCAAATGCATGTTTGTATTTCACAAATCTGACTTTTTGTCCTGTAAATGCAGATTCGCATCTCACAATTCTGACTTTTTCTTGCAAATGCAAATTTGTATCTCACAATTATGACTTTTTTCTCACAAATGCATGTTTGTATTTCACAAATCTGACTTTTTGTCCTGTAAAAAATGCAGATTCGCATCTCACAATTCTGAATTTTTCTCATAAATGCGAGTTTGTAATTCACAATTGACTTTTTCTTGCAAACGCAAGTTTGTATCTCGCAATTATGACTTTTTTTTCTCGCAAATGCATGTTTGTATTTCACAATTCTGACTTTTTCTTGCAAATGCAAATTTGTATCTCACAATTATGACTTTTTTCTCACAAATGCATGTTTGTATTTCACAAATCTGACTTTTTGTCCTGTAAATGCAGATTCGTATCTCACAATTCTGACTTTTCCTCATAAATGCGAGTTTGTAATTCACAATTGACTTTTTCTTGCAAACGCAAGTTTGTATCTCGCAATTATGACTTTTTTTTCCTCGCAAATGCATGTTTGTATTTCACAAATCTGACTTTTCCTCATAAATGCGAGTTTCTATCTCACAATTATGACTTTTTTTTTCGCAAATGCAAGTTCGTATCTCACAATTCTGACTTTTTTTTCTCACAAATGCAATTCGTATCTCACAAATCAGACTTTTTTTCTCGCAAATATGTTCATATCTCGAAATTCAGATTTTTTTTGCACACAAATGCAAGCTTGTATCTCACAATTCTGACTATTTTTCTCGCAAATGCGAGTTTGTATCTCGCAATTCTGACTTTTATTCTCACAAATGTAAGCTTGTAGCTTGCAATTCTGAGAAAAAAGTCTTTATTGCAAAAAAAAAGTCAGAATTGTGAGATAAAAAGCTGCAGTTACCTTTTTTTTATTTTTATTCAGTGGCGGAAACAGGCTTCCATAAAATTTGGGGGTTGTTAGAAGAAGTCTCTTATGCTCACCAAGCCCGCAATAATTAAATAACAAATAAAAATGCATAAATATTGAAAAATATTATAGCCATTTAAAATAACTTTTCTGTTTTAATACATGTTTAAAATATAATTTATTCCTATAGCAACATTTTCAGCATCACATGTTTCTTCAGAAATCATTCTAATATGCTGGTTTGCTGTTTAAGAAACATTTCTTTTTATTAATAGTTGTGCTGCTTAATAGTTTTGCAAAAAAAAAAAGTGATACATTTTGTTCTTTAATTCTTGTGATTCTTTAATGTTGTTCTTTGGTCAAAAAAAAAAAAAACAGCATTTATTTCAAACCTTTCATAACATTATAAATATCTTTACTGTTACTTTATGGTTTTTAGTCCATTCAATGCATCCTTTGTGAATAAAAGCATTAATTTAAAATGTAATAAAAAAATTATCGTACTGACCCCAAACTTTCCAACAATTATGTATATATTTTCTAATTTCTAAAAATGTCTAAACGCAACCACTCATTTTAGAAGCATAACATTTAAAATAAAAGATAAATATCAGCCACTTTAAGTAATTCATCATGGCTCTGACTCTGGAGCTGGACATAAAAAAACAAAACAAAACAAAAAAGAATAAGAGGAGAGGAAAAATGAATGTGGGGAGTGTTTGCAGCCAAACCTGTAAAATACTTATTTCCTGCGGAGTCCTGCTGCTGGCGGGTGTTGCATACGGACAGCGGCGGGGTTGAACCTGATACTCTGCAGGTGAAGGGAAGGCAATAGTTATTTCCCACCTCATCCATACTCGCAGATTCCCTCTCCATCAAACATGACCTACAGGTTGAGGAAAAATACATTACCAACTGGAAATGTAGAAACACATAAATGAATTCACATACTCATGTGAACCATTCCTCTAAACTGGCGAGATGGATGATGCACTAAAGCTACTGACAGGTTTTGCCAGTGCACGAGCCAGCAAGAATAACAAAAGCAGCACTTCGGTGATGATATGGCTCTGCACAACGCTGGACAAAGTATTAATGGAAAGACAGTCAGTTTTGTCTTAAGCGAATGTAAACAGGACAAAAATCAAATCTTGTAATAAATTCAGTTGTCTGCTGCTTTTAATTCAATTATATTGACAAGAAAAAGAGAAACTTAATCACACTGGCTGCATACACTGCAAACAAAACAAAAAAAATAATAATAAAAAGCACTGTAAAAACACCTGTAAAATAAATAAATAAATAAATAAGTGTATAGTGAACTACAGTAACCCCTTAAATAAAATAAAATAAAATAAAATAAAGGAATATTAGTTTTTCATTTCAATTTTAAAAATTCAACATAACTGTTTTCTATTTTAAAAAAATTAATATCTTTAACTTACTAACTAAAATAATATTAGTTTTTAAATAAATGAGTGTTTTCTAAATAAATAAAGAAACATTCATTTCAACTTTTAAAAAACTTAACTGTTTTCTATTTAAATACAATAAAGTAGTTTAGCTTCTTAAAAGAATTTTAGTTTTTCTTGGAAATTTTGTATCAAGTTTCACTGCTTTCTATTTTAATAAAATTCCTGATAAAATTAAATTTCTAAAATATTAAAAACAAAAAAGGAATATTAGTGTTTCATAGAAATTTGTTTCAAACAAATTAACATAAACCGTTTTCATAAAATAATATTAGTTTTTTTATTTTAAATAAGTGTTTTCTATAAAAAATATATACATGAATAAATAAACAAATAACTTTAGAAAAAAATTAATTACTGTTTTCTATTTTAATAAAATAAAATACAATAATTTCGCTTTTTTTGTTTTTCTTGGAGATTTGTATAAAATGTTAATCTAAAATAACTCTTCTATTTTAATTAAATGAAGTAAATAATAAAATATAATATTTAAATTCTTAAATTAAAAAAAATAATAATTTAATCTATTTTAATAAAATAAAATAAAAATGTACAATTTAACAAAGGAATATAAGTTTTTCTGGGAAACTGGTTTCAGCTGAACTAAAAGGCTTAACTGTCTTCCTAAATTATTTGTAGACACTTATGTTTAGTTTTATTATTAAAACGTAAGTCTTGTTATTAAAAAAAAAAAAAACACCTTCTGCTGAAATAGCTAATAAAAAAGCAACAGGATGAAACTGAATGAAAAATTTCATCGTTCCAGAACAGCAGAAATGTCATCATCCAATATCATCTGTCAAGAAGCACTGTTAAAAAAAGAATGGCTTCGCTTGTTTTGCCCTGCTGAGAGATAATCAGGAGCGCTCAGTAGACTTTGCATATAGATACACCAGTGCTTTTGGGAGCCTTGCAGGCGAAACTCCGCATACAGTATGTGATTGATTTTTTTTTTTTAAACAGCTCTATTTGAAACAGCATCTCTGTCTACAGTATGTCACTGTTCTCTGTTCCATTTGGCAGAACATGGCACATGCCGCATCTGAGCTAGCTTATAGTCTAAGTGTACTGGGACCAGGAGGGTTGATCTTTCTCATCCGCAGTGATCCAGAGAGATTGTAGCGCCCCTACTGTGGTTGGTTAGTTCTCGGCTTACTGTTCTTACAGAGAAGATGAAGGGAAAAAAAGTAAAACATCTGTTAAGCCTGTAAGTTTTAAACTCGTCATGAGCAGAAAACTTGTCTTATGCTTACCAGGCCTGCATTTATTTTAAAAAATACAGTCTGTGATACAATGCAATAATGCAAAAACAGGCACAATAGGCACAATATTTTAACAAACTAAAGTTAATATGTGGTACACACACAAACAAGCAGTATTAGTCCTGTTCTAAATTAAATGATTTACCATACACGCTTTGAAGTTACGTTCTGAATCAAATGATTCGCCATACGTGCTTTGAAGTTCCGTTTTGAATCAAATGATTCACCATACTTGCTTTGAAGTTCCATTTTGATTCAAATGATTCGCCATACATGGTTTGAAGTTCCATTTTGAATAAAATGATTCGCCATACGTGCTTTGAAGTTCCATTTTGATTCAAATGATTCACCATACATGCTTTGAAGTTCCGTTTTGAATCAAATGATTCGTCATACGTGGTTTGAAGTTCCATTTTGAATAAAATGATTCGCCATACGTGCTTTGAAGTTCCATTTTGATTCAAATGATTCACCATACATGCTTTGAAGTTCCGTTTTGAATCAAATGATTCACCATACTTGCTTTGAAGTTCCTTTTTGAATCAAATGATTCACCATACGCGCTTTGAAGTTCCATTTTGATTCAAATTTTTTGCCATACGTGCTTTGAAGCTCCGTTTTGAATCAAATGATTCGCCATACGCGCTTTGAAGTTCTGTTTTGAATCAAATGATTTGCCATACGCGCTTTGAAATTCTGTTTTGAATCAAATAATTCATCATACACGCTTTAAAAGTTCCGTTTTGAATCAAATGATTCACCATACATGGTTTGAAGTTCCGTTTTGAATCAAATGATTCGTCATACGCGCTTTGAAGTTCCGTTTTGGATCAAATGATTTACCATACACGCTTTGAAATTCTGTTTTGAATCAAATAATTCATCATACACGCTTTAAAAGTTCCGTTTTGAATCAAATGATTCACCATACGTGGTTTGAAGTTTCGTTTTGAATCAAATGATTCGTCATACGCGCTTTGAAGTTCTGTTTTGAATCAAATGATTTGCCATACGCGCTTTGAAATTCTGTTTTGAATCAAATAATTCATCATACACGCTTTAAAAGTTCCGTTTTGAATCAAATGATTCACCATACGTGGTTTGAAGTTCCGTTTTGAATCAAATGATTCGTCATACG
This sequence comes from Garra rufa, assembly GCF_049309525.1. NCBI lineage: Eukaryota > Metazoa > Chordata > Actinopteri > Cypriniformes > Cyprinidae > Garra > Garra rufa. The sequence goes on from NC_133382.1 coordinate 33,757,283, forward strand.
CGCTTTGAAGTTCTGTTTTGAATCAAATGATTTGCCATACGTGCTTTGAAATTCTGTTTTGAATCAAATAATTCATCATACACGCTTTAAAAGTTCCGTTTTGAATCAAATGATTCACCATACGTGGTTTGAAGTTCCGTTTTGAATCAAATGATTCGTCATACGCGCTTTGAAGTTCCGTTTTGGATCAAATGATTTACCATACACGCTTTGAAGTTCCGTTTTGAATCAAATGATTCGCCATACGCACTTTGAAATTTCGTTTTGAATCAAATGATTCGCTATTATGTGCTTTAAAGTCCTGTTCTGAATCAAATGATTTGCCATACGCGCTTTGAAGTTCAGTTTTGAATCAAATGATTCACAATACGCACATTGAAGTCCTGTTCTGAATTAAATTATTTGCCATGTGTTTTGAAGTTCCGTTTTGAATCAAATGATTCGTCATACGCGCTTTGAAGTTCCGTTTTGGATCAAATGATTTACCATACACGCTTTGAAGTTCCGTTTTGAATCACATGATTCGCCATACGCACTTTGAAATTTCGTTTTGAATCAAATGATTCGCTATTATGTGCTTTAAAGTCCTGTTCTGAATCAAATGATTTGCCATACGCGCTTTGAAGTTCAGTTTTGAATCAAATGATTCACAATACGCACATTGAAGTCCTGCTCTGAATTAAATGATTCGCCATGTGTTTTGAAGTTCCGTAATGAATCTAATGATTCGCCATACGCACTTTGAAGTCCTGCTCTGAATTAAATGATTCGCCATGTGTTTTGAAGTTCCGCAATGAATATAATGATTCGCCATACGCACATTGAAGTCCCGTTCTGGGGACAAGTACAAAGACAGATATACAGCCTTAAATTTATATAAAACATAACATGATGAGATTTTTCCCTCAGCTACAACTATTTGCTCTAGAACAAATAATAGATTAATGAGACCAAAGACTGCCTGTTAGATTTACACAAAACAAATGATATCTCATGCTTAACCACTATAGAGACATCAGAGCCAGCGAAAAAAAACAAACGAGCTGGCCGAGTTAACGCTACTCTCTGCAGCTTTATGAGTGCTGAACAGCTGCAGATGCCCTGGAGCTCACATCACATTAAAAACTTGAAGCAAATAGGCGTTATCTTTACTAAAAAACACATATTTCAAGTCTAAACCAGTCATAAGGGTCAATTTTGTGAAACTGAGATTCATCTTAAAACTGAATAAATATGCTTTCCACTGATGCATGATTTGTTAGGATATGACAATATTTGGCCGATATACAGCTATTTGAAAATCTGGAATCTGAGGGTGCATAAAAATCCAAATACTGAGAAAACTGCCTTTAAAGTTGTTCAAATGAAGTTCTTAGCAATGCATATTAATATTTGTATTAGCAAACCACATATTTGAACCCTAAACATACATTCTACAACAAACATTACATTCTCTGACACAAAAACAGCATTATTTATAAAATTATAGTGTGTTCAGGCGTCCACCATGACACTCGCCTTTAAAGTTGTCTAAATCAAGTTCTTAGCAATGCATATTACTAACCAAAAATTAAGTTTTGATGTCTTAGAGGTAGGAAATTTACAAAACATCTTAATGGAACATGATCTTTACGTAATATCCTAATGATTTTCAGTGTATACAGTGTATTTTTGGCTATTGCTTCAAATACACCCATGCTACTTATACCTGGTTTTGTGGTCCAGAGTCACATATGCAAAAGTTTGCAAAACATATTGCAACTCCTCTAGAAGTTACACCATTGTGCAGTGCATAATGTAGTAACACAAACAAAAATATGTGTATTTGGGAGTCAAAAAGAGCGCTTATCTATTCTCAACAGAGACTGCACATTTGGAACGTCATTACATTCTGGTTAGCAACAAATTCAAAGGGAATTATGAATCAACCAAAAGCCGAAGCACAACAAAACACGCATTCCTTCAGAGAGAAAAGGGCCAATCCATTCTAGCAGGTCTTGAAATCAACCATCTTCAGCGTTCCCTGCTGCAAAAAAGGTCAATCAAACCGCGTCCTACTTTCCCTCCAGTGAAGTGCCTGAAGTCTGCAGCACATGCTGTATTTGTTTTTTTGTTTTTTATAGAGCTCTACAGGGAGCCATCAAGACCGTTCTCCAGAGATAGTCTAGGATTTCCTGTACTCCACAAAGAGTCAAGACTTTCGCTCAACGTTTTACGCTTGTATTCACCCATTTAAATAACAAGCTCTTGTCGTAAATTCCTTTAAATCCAACGGTGCCTGTAATTAAATCTCTTACAAATATGCCCAAGGCCAACCAATTTCCGCTTCCCTCCATGGGTCAAATCAAGGATGGAGAGATTTTAAGCAACACGACTTTCCCCTTTGTCACTGCAGCATTTCCGCATGTCACACCGTGGTACATATATACAGAAGAGTGGGCGACAAGCTTGTGGTAAACCCAGTTGAAAGCAGATTAGCTTTTATACTTGAAACCTGCTCTTCACGGTTACTCCAGGAGGAAACAAACGTTATAAAAACACACTAGTATGTACTAAATGCATGATGAGTCATATTGAGGAGGTAGTAATATATTAAAAGTGAATTACATTGTGCTGCAAGGCCTGCTTTGGATGTGCATCACCATACGACTAATTTCCCCGGGGAAATCAATAGCGAGTTTTGTGTGTCTGCGCGATTGGGAAGGTCTCTTACTTTTCTTATGTTCGCATTGCCCTATTCTCCATCAATACCTGTTTTTAATCTACCTCTCTGCCATTTCTAGCTTTGCACACATGACCATCCGCACCTAACAAAGCACTGGAGCATGCTGGCACCGTAAATGGGTTTTACATGATAGATTACCATTTGTTCACTGGCTTCCCCAAGAAAGAGTATTGATTAGTCTCCATGATAGGTGTGCGAATGGCTTCACACAGCCTAGATGTGACATCCGGCTGCTTACGTATGCAGAAACGCATACATCTCAGCCAGGTTTAAAATAGATGAACTGGAAAAAGGGCTTTCCCTATGGCTTCAATTTCCACTTTATAATTGCGTGTGTTCATGGAGATCTCTTAAACATTTTTGGCTGGTTACATTTACAACTTTTCGGTGGCTTTAATTATTGACACATTCAGCGCTGTTGAGAGCGTGTACTGTATGCTTTAATGTAGATCCATTTTCACTTCTGGTTTCGAGACGTTCTCGTACCTGGGACACCGGGAATGTTTTAATAGCACTCAGGCTCAGAAATAGAACCACTTGAAGCTGTTTCAAAGCTTTTGTGAATGTTATAATTGAGCTATTCAATATTTCAATAGGATTGCCTGCAGTCAAAAAGCACATGGAAATATTGTCCGCCTCTGAAAACCTTGGAGCGGCTAATCTACATCCCAAAAAAAAGATAAAAATGAGTGCACAAAAAAAGGGAAAACGCAGATTATAACAGATGGAGGATGGTCGGCAACTTGCCAAAGATATTTTTCACTATGAAACGCTCCATTGAAAACTTTTTAAGAATGATCATCTCAGTGTGGTTTCAATGAGCATATTTAACATTTTTTCTGCTTTTTTATTTTAAATGCTAGGTTATATATATTTTATTAATATTATTATTACTGACTTCTATGTAAATGGCTTCTTGTGTAGTAATGTGTAATATTTACATAATTATATATTTTATTTTAAATTATTACTAATATTTTATTATCCTATCATATTTTATGTTTTATATTTTGTGTATATATACCAACATACCAGTATAACATCTTTCATGTAAATTTTGTAATATGGTGTGATTCAAATTAAGGAAATAAATAAATAAATAAATAAATAAATAAATAAATAAATGTAAATAAATAAATAATCTTTTGATTTTATCAGAATATCTTGTTTATTATTATTATTATTATTATTATTTAATAGCTTACATTTCTATAGTATACTTATTTATTGATTTAAGTTGTATTATGTAATAAATAAAGTTTACAACCTGTTGACAACAATTATTATTATTATTATTATTATTATTATTATTATTATTAATTTATAATTTGATAAATAAATAAATGTAATAAATGTAAATATGTAAATACTGCATAAATAAAGTTTACATTTTTTATTATTATTAAATACCTTACAATTCAATAGTATTATCATGCCATTTCTTTATTGATTTAATTTTTATAATTTTATAAATTATTCTTACTATTATTATTATTATTATTATTATTGTAAAATACCTTATATTACAGTAGTATTATCATGGTATTCGTTATTGATTTAATTTTTATAATGTAATAAATAAAGTTTACAATCTGTTGTCAACCATTTTTATTATTAATATTAAATACCTTACATTTTAATAGTATTGTCATGATATTTCTTTATTGATTTAATTTTTATATTTTGATAAATAAATTAATTAATAACTAAAAGTTTACAATTTGTTGCCTAATATTTTTATTATTATTACATTTCAATAGTATTATCATGCTATTTCATTATTGATTTAATTTTTATAATTTCATAAATAAATAAATAAAAGTTGACTATTTGTTGTCTATTATTATTATTATTATTATTATTATTAGCGAAATACCTTATATTTCAATAGCATTTACCATATTTCTTTATTGATTTAATGTATTTAATGTACCATGTATTTCAATAATATTAGAATTATATTTATTTATTTATTTGATTTTTATAATTTGATAGGTTAATATAGAAAAATACTAATTCTGTTTACAGTTATTATTAATATTGTATGTATTTTTTAATAATTAGAAAAAAAAAATATATATATAAAATATATATATATAAAAAAATAATATATAATAATATATATATACACACACACACACACACACACACATATCTAATAAACACTCCTCTATAAAAAGAAAATTAACAATGTAAATCTTAGCTAATTAAATGTAAACAATATGTTTGTTTGTCAACTCAGTAAAAGTTGTTTCAAGATTTGCACGTAATTACTGAAGTAAACACAGAGTACATGCAGAAATATGCATTTCAATCAGTTGCATGTCAATCACACAGCCCTCAGGCACTGAATTAAGTGTTTCTACTGATTCAGTAGAAACACGGTTATGGTTGACTTTCATTGTGCTGTCTATAGGGTGCTGAAGTGCCAATACTTTTGACGTCCCTGAGCGCTGATCTATTTTTCACCGTCAAACTGCCTACACTTCAAATGGCAAAGCTTGAGTCTAATTCATTGATGGAGGCATTTCACACTTATTAGGGGATTTGCATGCCTCTGTGTGTCCTCACAGCATGATAAGTCTTTGATTAAGTGAGTTGTATCACCTCATTGCCTGAAATAGCCAAGCTTTAATACCTGGCAGTGGGATTACTGTGACATGGCCCGGGGCTAATGTGTCTCTTCCTGCTACTTGATTACTGCATTTAGTGGTCTAATGAGACCAAGCCGGCCTGGTGCCTCTCACATTTTATTCATCTGGCTCAGCTATTAAATGAAAATACATTAGCGTTTGTGAGGGGCATAATGGAGAATATTTTCCTTCTGATTCAAGGAGCATGAGTACCCTCAATATCAAATTGTAGAATAATTAATGGGCCCTAAAAATGAATTTAGCATTTAAACCAGTGCTTGAAGTTGGGGGGGAAAATGGACGCTGAAACTTTCTTGCAGGCTGACATGAAAAAAATTACATTAAAACTAAAACTATTTACCTTAAGCAATTATTCAATGCATTAAATAAATAAATATTACAATATGGATTTAATTTTAGAATCTGATTGGTAAAAATAAATAAATAAATATTACAATCTGCTGTCAATAATAATAATAATAATAAAATTAGTAATAATAATAATAATAATAATAATAATAAATTAATAAATTAATAATAATAATAATAATAATAATAATAATAATAATTATTATTATTATTATTATTATTGTTGTTGTTGTTGTTGTTGTTAAATTCATCTTACATTTTTAATAGTATTATAGTGATATTCATATTATGGATTTGTTTATTTTTTATAATTTGATTAAAATAAATAAATATTACAATCAGATGTCAACAATTATTATTATTATTATTATTATTAAATACAACTTATATTTTAATAGTATTATAGTGATATTTCATTATGGATTTTTATTTATTTATTTTTATAATTTGATTGAAATAAATAAATATTTAATTTTAAATGTTACAATCTGATGTGAACAATTATTATTATTATTATTGTTGTTGTTGTTGTTATTATTATTAAATGCCTTACATTTCATTATGGATTTAATTTTTATAATTTGATAAATAAATAAATAAATATTACAACCTGTTGTCAATAATAATAATAATAATAATAATAATAATAATAATAATTGCTGTTATTATTATTATTATTATTATTATTATTATTATTATTATTATTATTATTATTATTATTATTATTAAATACACCTTACATTTTAGTAGTATTATAATGATATTTCATTATGGATTTAATTTTTTATAATTGTCATTTAAATAAATAAATGAATAAATATTACAATCTGATGTCAACAATTATTATTATTATTATTATTATTATTATTATTATTATTATTATACACCTTACGTAGTATTACAGTGATATTTCTTTAATTTTTATCATTTGAAATAAATAACACAATATGTTGTCAAAAATAATAATAATAATAATCTGATCTCAACAATTATTATTATTATTTAATACCTTATATTTCAATATGGACTTAATTGGTATAATTTGATAAATAAATAAATAAATAAATAAATAAATAAATAAATAAATAATGCAATCTGTTGTCAACTATTTTATTATTATTATTATTATTATTATTATTATTGTTATTTTAATAGTATTGTAATAATTAAATTTTTATAATTAAATTTAAATAAATAAATAAATATTTATTACAATCTGGTATTAACAATTACTATTATTATTATTATTATTATTATTATTATTATTATTATTATTATTATTATTAAATACATTTCATTTAATTTCCTTACATTTCAATAGTATCATATGTATTTATTGGATAGATAGATAGATAGATAGATAGATAGATAGATAGATAGATAGATAGATAGATAGATAGATAGATAGATAGATAGATAGATAGATAGATAGATAGATAGATAGATAGATAGATAGATAGATAGATAGATAGATAGATAGATAGATTTGTCTAAATATCATATGACATCTAATTCTGACTCACCAAAGTTTTGTGTAATACACAGCATATGAAATAGCTGTGTAAGCCAAACAAAAAGGCAACCCACTTGAGAGGTAACTTGTCCTCAAGAGCGGTTTATTAGCTACTCAGCAGATGAGCTGATTGCTGCCACAGCTACTGCCACCAAGAACAAATGGCTGAAAATATCCATGAGCAATGCTCGGTCAAGTGTTGTATGCGATTATTGTCGAATGCAAAGAGGTTTGTTTTTGTGTTTTTTTTTTCAGTTGAATTGACTGCTGAGTACACCGAGAGCGGCCTCAGTTTCTTATAAGATGTACTTAAACGTGAAATGAATGGAAAGACCGACGCAAGCTGAAGCAACATATATTTACTGAACCTTTATTCAATTTCCACTCGGCACGGAGGGAGTTAGATGGAGGCCGAGGGTTCTCCGAGACGATATTTTAATGGACTGAATGTACCGGGAACTTCATCACCCCATAAAGGCCTAATTCTTCCTGTCACCTTTGCCAGAGATTGTTTTCGGTATTCACAAGTGCATGACAGTGCAATGGACTTCCGCCTAGTCAAATTAAGCCCGGGCTAGATCAGCCATAAATATTCACGATATGAGAAGCCTGTACAAGTTAACATCCTTCACCAGACCCAGAGGCCTCAACATACAGTGATATATAGAGCTCTGACAAATGGATAATGCGTTGTAATCAAACTTGATAGACCTATTTACAGAAAATTGGGCAGAAAAGTAGGCTTTTAATGGCTGTATTAATAGTATTAATAAATAGAACATCGCAGGATCATCTCGTAGACAGCGCATGATAATTCGATTATCCCTCAGTCCCCATGAATTTTAAATAACTGCTGTTGTAGTGCTATTCAATTAGATAGAAATGAGATCACTTGAACCATTAGCAACACAATAGAAGAGTGTTTAGACGAGCGTTCAACGCAACAACAATTTAATAGCTTGATGTTGGTAGTATAGTGTAGCCTAGATTGATATCACAAAACTCTTAAAAGTTTTTTTTTTTTTTGTGTTGCCATAGAATGCCATTTTGGGCTTATCAAAGAACCTTTCAGCAAACAGATATTTAGAATTAGTTCACTTCCACAATAAACATTTCCTGATAATTTACTCACCCCCTTGTCATCCAAGATGTTCAAGTGTTTCTTTCTTCAAATGAAAAGAAATTTGCGTTTTTGAGAAAAAACATTCCAGGATTTTTCTCCATATAGTGGACTTTAATGGGAGCTAATGTGTTGGAGGTCCAAATTGCAGTTTTAATGCAGCTTCAAAAGGCTTTACATGGTCCCAGCTAAGGAATAAGGGTGTTGTTTAGCAAAATGATGTCAGTTTCTTAAGAATAATAATAATAATAATAATAATAATAATGATATATTTTTTTATCTACAAATGCTCATTTAGCACTAGTTCGATGCATTATGTAGTCACGTTGGAAAGATCACACGTGACAGGCATAAATACCAACCCAGTGTTGACAAAGAAAGTTAAATGCCCTTTACAAAAAATGGTAAAACATGTCAGATTATTTAGAAGTTGGAGGAGAATATGAGATAAAGAGTACACAGACATCAAACTAACTGTGCGTTTTACGTAATCCATTAAATCACGGCATGTCCATCAGTGTTAGTGCAAGATGAGCATTTGTGGTAAAAAGTATACAATTTTTATTTTTTTTTGACACTGAGGAAAACTGAGGGACTCATATGCAACTATTACAGAAGGTTCAAACACATCAGAATGCATCAGAAGGAAACACGGTGCATTAAGAGTCAGGGGGTGAAAACTTTTGAACATAATGAAGATGTGTAAATTTTTCTTATTTTCTTCTTTTAAAGTGTGGCCTATAGACCAGTCAAAGCTGAAACTATGAAAAATGGAACAACTCAAAATTAAACTACTAAACTTTTACTAATTTTTCTCTGTATCAGAAAGCAAAATATTGTCTACACTGTAAAAAGTTTTCACCAGATTCAACTTAAAAACCAAAGTTCACCAGCTGCCTTTTAACTTATTTTACAGTCATTTTAACTTATTGCAATAAAAATGAGTTGATATAACTTGTAAGTTTAAATGGCTTAAGTTGATTTAACTTAAAATCTTAAGGCAGCTGCTAAACTTACGTTTTTAAGTTGAAACTGGTTAAAACTTTTTACAGTGTAGGAATAAACCAGATTCAAAATCTGTAGTTACTGTATGATTAGAAGACTTGCAAAATAGCATACATTTTTACTTTATTTATCTGAATTTTTAATATCGAAAAGAGTGGCTAGTACAAGAACACAGGTTTAAAATGATACGAGGGCCATTTTCATTTTAGGCGAACTATTCCTAAGAGTTTCTCATCTTACTCAACTGTTGCATCGCTAATGGTTGATGTTACTCATGCGGCCTCAAACTCAGAAAAACAACGTCTTCCAGTCACTTTGTCGCTGCAAATCGCTGCCAGCGCGAATACCCCTTTAGCGTTTTGCTATAAATGACCTGTGATGTCATCGCGGAGAAATTCCTCATGTTTTTTGATCCATTGAGATCAAAAGTGTGCAACCAAATGGCAATCTTTCATCTCTCGCTCTTGCACACTCACTGTGCCTTTCGCTCTCAACTCGCTAATGAGTCTCGATGCGACTAACGACCCTTAAAGCACCAGAGAAATATTTGCCGTTTCATGGCAAGTTTCGAGTTCAAAATTATAAAGAGCTTTTAAAAAAAAAAATACAGTGAAAGCATAAAAGCTGGTGAGAGAAAGTCAAATAGTGAGAATGGGATAACAGAGAAAAAAAAAGCACGAGGGAATAATCAGACCTGATGATGAACAAAAGCAGCCAGACAAAGAGACAACGAGAGAGAAATAAGGACCTGCATGTGCAGATCCTGGTGTGAAACAGCTGAATCACCCCAGCCCTCAACAACCAGTGAGCTACAAGGTCAGCTGCATCGTTTTAGGCTCACTGAGTTGGCAAAATCTACTGTTTAATGCAATCAGAATAGGTGGTGTCTCTCCAGGGTGAACAAGAATTCAAGGGCGGACTTATACTGGGCTGTATCCTGTTTCACATGCTGTAGAGGAAGTGGCGTTCTTGTTATATCGACAGCATGTGAGCAAGAGTGTGGGCAGGAGTATCTTTTGCTACTCTTGCATTCTGTTTCCATTTTTGTAATTATTCGTCGGGATGTGGAACAGATGGACAGTTTTACGAAATAATAGTTACATTTGACACACAGCATAGCATATAAAAATAAATTAAAGTTGCAGCTGTTTTTTCAGTAGATGTACATCAGAAATGGTGGGGGATGGTGGTTGCATTGTTTTTGTGATTTCTCAGCATGCTGCAATCACTGGAAATCACCAGAAAGAAATGGAACGTCTATGTGGGACAAATGTTTTCCGCCCTTTGCAACCTGTCTCATGGGAAGTCATAATAATTCGTATGATGTGGCTCAATTTTAAGGAAACACATCGGTTGTTGGTTGTATAAAAATGTACAAAATCTAACCCTTATTATAAAGTCCAACTGCACTATGTACAGTTGAAGTCAAAAGTTTACATACGCTTGGAGAATCTACAAAATGTAAAATATTTTACAAAATCCATGTTATTTTTTACTTAGTACTGACCTGAATAAGATATTTCACATAAAAGACATTTACATATAGCCCACAAGAGAAAATAAAAGCAGAAATTTATAAAAATTACCCTGTTCAAAAGTTTACATACACTTGATTCTTAATACTTTTACTAACTGAATAAGAAACAGCTGTGTTTTTTGGTTTAGTGATAGCTGTTCATGAGTCTCTTGTTTGTCCTGAACAGTTAAACTGCCCGATGTTTTCAGAAAAGTCCTTCAGGTCTCAAAGATTCTTTGGTTTTTCATTTTTGTGTATTTGAACCTTTTCCAACAATGACTGTATGATTTTGAGATCGATCTTTTCACACTGAGGACAACTGAGGGACTCAACTATCGCAGAAGGTTCAAACACTCGCTTATGCTTTAAAAGGAAACACAATGCATTAGGGGTATAAACTTTTGAACAGAATGAAGATTTTGTACATTTTTCTTATTTTGCCTATATATATATATATATATATTCAGTACTGCCCTTTACATTTTAAATTTTCCCTGATCTTCAGATTCAAAAAGTTTTCACC
>NC_133382.1:33769186-33827350 GCF_049309525.1 Garra rufa
TGCAAATAATATAAAGTTTGGTGTCATTAAGAAGTCTCTTATGCTCACAGAGGCTGCATTCATTTAATAATAAATACAGTAAAAAAACAGAAATATTGTACATTATTATTTTAATTTAAAGTAATTGTATTCTATTTTAATATATTTTTATATTTAATTTATTCCTGTGAGGTAAAGCTGAATTTTCAGCATCATTACTCCAGTCTTCAGTGTCACATGATCCTTCAGAAATCATTCTAATTTGCTGATTTGGTACTCTAGAAACATTTCTTATTATTATCAAAGTAAAAAAAAAAATATTATGCTGGTTGATCTTTTGTGCAACATTATAATAATACATGAAAAAAAAAACAAATTCCCAACATTTTGAACTGCTAGAAAAATTAGTAGAAAAATACATACTTGGTAAAACTATTTTTTTGTTTACAGTTTTAGTCCATTTTAAGCTTACAATAGAGAGCAATTTATTTTACTCTATCTGCCATCTATTTTTGGAGCTTGTTGCAAGGCATTATGGAATTGCATTCTTTCTGAAGGACATATGCAATGCTGCCTTTGAATCTGGCTAAAAGAAAGCATTTATAATGCCTAGCTTTGTAGGCAGCTCGGTTGCTTTTGGAACAGAGTCGGTAAACGCTGTATTGTTGCCTCAACCTTGAAACGCGTCAAAATGAATTTCATTCTCTTTTGCTTTTTTTTCAGGCTGCCATCAGTTGAATGGATTGTGCATCGGAGCTTCTGCATTATATGTTTTAAGACTTTCAGAATAGCAGTAAAAATGTTGTGGCAGCGACGGGTATATCCGTAACCGTACCAAGGTGACATCTCAATTGCGTGCAAGCAGACACGTACACTCGAACGCACACACACAAGCAGCTCAGCCTGTGATAAAACAGTGTACAAATTAGTCCCTTTATTGAAGCTTTAAACTACATATGGCCCAAGGTGAAGGGAGTCCAAATAATCTCAATTATTGATCGGTGCTGGGCACAAGGCTCTCCGCAGGAGTGTTTGCGGCACTGAGTGTTGATGGCAGGCATATCCGGATGAGTGATCTGGTCGGATCTCTCGCTCTGGATGAAAATGATAATGGATACTCAGATGCACACACGCACACCCCCAAGTTCAATACCAGGAGCTGCGGACACGAAGGAGGGGGAGAGCTGCTGCTCTGTCCTTCCATTAAAATTACATGGGTGAAGAGAAAAGAACAGAGGCTGGAAAGCAAGAACGAAGATCCTAGAAAGGGTTAGAGGGAAGATGCCAGACGCCGAAAGAAAATGAACAGATTAGAACAACCAGAGCACAAAAAGAAAGAACTTAAAGGCATAGTTCGGTTAAAAACAGAATTCTGTCATCATTTTTTCCCCTTCATGTCATTCCCCGTATGACTTCCTTTGTCTGTAGAGCACAAAAGAAGAGCGGAAGTTACGGTTGTGCCATTTCCATGGAAATAAATGGTGAACTTTCAAGATACAAAAAAGCAGCACAAAATAGGTCCATATGACTCATGCGGTATAGTTTAATCTTCTGGAGTCATATGATATGCAGCATTTTGTGATAAAAAACATCTTTAACAATCTTTCCCTCTAGTAAGCTGTTATTCGTTTTGACTAGAATTTTAAGTGAGTTGACTCAGATCAGTTGGATTCATAAGTGAATTATATAGAGTCAAATACTGATGATTCTAATGATTCATTCAGGAGTTGAACATATATGTTGTATATGTTGACAGAAGTGGCATTTTTGGATAAACTATTCCTTGAGCTAAGACCTTGTTGACTTGTATTATTTTGTCATAATAATTTCAAAAGTATTCATTTACTGACAATATTTCCCTTGAGTAAGCTGTTAACCATTGTAACTAGAATTTTAAAGGATTAGTTCACCCCAAAATTAAAAATCTGTCATTAATTACTCACCCTCATGTTTTTTCAATCCCCATCAGACCTTCGTTCATCTATCACAGCTATTTTTGATGAAATCCGAGAGCTTTCTGACACCGCAAAGACATTTCAGGTGAACTATCCCTTTAAGTGAATCGAACTTGATCAGTCTAATTCATTACTGAATCATTCAGACTGAATTCCAATTCTCATTCTGAATCAAATCTTCTAATGATTTCCTCAAGAGCTGGATTGTGTAACTTGAAGTCAGATTTTCTAATTTGAGTTAAATTTCACTCCTCTTAACAGTCAGCTATTGCGTTGTATCAGAATACAGATCACTTTTATGGTTAATTTTTATGAAGCTTAAAAGCTTCTGTGCTCTTAACATATTGTAATTTAACCAAAATGTAACCATTCTTGAAATGTTTTGATTTTGTGTTCTGCAGAAGAATGTCATACAGTTTTGGGACGAGTAAATGATGACAGACCTGTCATTTCTGGAAGAAGTATTCCTTTAACTGCCTAAGGCCTTGATGATTGTGCCATTAGATTGACTGTATGTATATAAAAAAGAAAGTATTTGTTTACTGACAGTCTTTCCCTTCAGTAGACTGTTATTTATTGTGACTAGAATATTAAGTAAGTAAATCGGATTCATTAATGAATCCTCTACAGTGGATTCCGATTCGAATGCTGATGATTCTAATGACTCATTCAGCAATTGTTTTCCAATCAGCTAGACATCCGAATATAGCATAATATATGCGTATATGTGTAAGTCTCATGAATGCACGTCAAAGACACAGAAAAGAAGAATTTATTAAATAAAGATGTTATTTTTGTTTTCTTTGAGCACAAAAAAGTATTCTCGTAGTTTCATAAAATTGTGGTTGAACCATTGGTGTCACATGGACTATTTTATTGATGTCCTTACTACCTTTCTGGCCTTGAACGTGTCAGTTGCATTGCTGTCTATGCAGGGTCAGAAAGCTCTCAGATTTCATTAAAAATATCTTAATTTGTGTCTTACGGGTTTGGAACAACATGACAGTGAGTAATTAACGACAGAATTTTTATTTTTGGGTGAACTATCTCTAAGTGAATTGAACCAGATCAATCTGATTCATTAATGAATCATACAGAAAGGATTCAGATTCTCATTCTGAATGATTCCTTCACGAACCGAATTGTGTAACTTGATGTCAGATTTTCAATAATAAATTTCAGTCTCCTTAACAGTCAGCTATTGTGTTGTACCAGAGTACAGAACACCTCATACATAGCACTATAATGATGCATTTTTATGAAGCTTAAAAGCTTCTGTGCCAGTTTATTGTAATTTAACCAAAAGAGCATAGACAACATTCTTTAAATGTTTTCCTTTTGTGTTCTACAAAAGAAAATCATACAGATTTGGGACAACATGAGGGTGATTAATTTAATGAGAAAATGTCATTTTTGGGTGAACTATCCCTTTAAGTGACTTGAACCAGATCAATCTGATTCATTCATGAATCATTCAGACTGGCTTCTGATTTACTGAACTAGATGTCTGATTTTCAATAATGAGTTAAATTTCAGTCTCCTTAACAATTAGTTATTGTGTTGTATCAGAGTACAGAACACCTCATACATAGCACTAAAATGATGCATTTTTATGAAGCTTAAAAGCTTCTGTGCCAATTTATTGTAAATTAACCAAAAACGCATAGAAAACATTCTTCTGTGTCCCTTTTGTGTTCTGCAAAAGAAAGTCATACAGTTTTGGAACAACACAAGGGTGAGTAATCAATGACAGAATTTTCATTTTTGGGTGAACTATCCCTTTAAGTGACTTGAGCCAGATCAATCTCATTCATTAATGAATCATTCAGACTGGATTCTGATTCACATTCAAAACCAAATCTGCTGATGAGTCCTTCAAGAACATAATTGTGTAACGTGATGTCAGATTTTCTTTAACAAGTTAAATTTTAGTCTTGTGTTGTATCAGAACACAGCAGACATCATACGGAGCACTTTTTGATGCATTTTTATAAAGCTTAAAAGCTTCTGTGCCAATATATTGTAATTTAACCAAAAGTGCACAGAAAACATTCTCGTAATGTTTTCGTTTTGTGTTCTGCAGAAGTTTTGAGACAAGTAAATGATGACAGATCTGTCATTTTTGGATGAAATATTCATTGAACTGCCTAAGGCCTTGTTGATTTTGCCATTAGATATACGGTATGTAAAAAAAGTATTTGTTTAGTGACAAATCTTTCCCTTTTTTTACTAGAATATTCTACTAGAATCTAATAATAATTCCAATTCATTCAGGAACTGAACATTTGAACTAGATGTCAACTTTTTCAGTGAATAGTCAGTTAAACTTCAGCAGCCTCTTCCAGTCAGCTATTGTGTGGCACACAAGTTGAGCACTTTTAAGATGAAGCTTTTTTGAAGCTTGAAAGCTTCACTGAGCATTTATTGTAATTCAATAGAAAAAAGCACATAAAACATTCTTCAACTGTTTCGCTTTCATGTTCTGCAGAAGAAAGTCATATAGTTTTGGACTGACATGAAGGTGAGTAAGTGATGACAGAGCTGTCATTTTTGGATGAACTATTCCTTGAACTGTCTGAGGCCTCGTTGACTTTGGCATTAGATGGGTTCAGCTGGCCTGTCGCATCACCTCTCTGCCACCCATTCAGTCTCCAGGATATCTGAAGGCCCTCGTCAATCACACAATAAGTACACGGGATTACCGTGGATCTTTCCTGCAGCCTACGACGGCGTGCGGCACACCAGAGAGGATATCCTCCTCTGTACAGCACTGCCCAGCCATTCACTCCCTCAATGCTTCTCGCACTGCATCAGCGATGGCTTTCTTAAAAGAGAGAGCTTATTCAGCTGCATTATGCATTGAGATCGCTTTAAGAGAGAACCAGAGATAAGCGGCTCAGGTCTGTGTGAATGAAAAGAGCCATTGGGCTGGTTCAAATAAGGAACTTGATGCTTTGGAGTGTAAAGGAGGTGTGAAGTGACTAAGAAGTGTTTAAAGAACGTGTTGTGAAGTATCTCCAGGCCTTATCATATACTTTAGCAGCGTTTTCTTTTCTCTGAAGTCCACTTATAATGTTAAAGGTTTCTTGCAGCAGAAACAGCATCTTTTAGTTTTTCTTGACCATTTGTCTCCTCCTTGGTGACCTTCAGAATTAATAAACGCTACATATTTTAGCTACTGTTCCATATTTCTACAGTGCATAAATGCTCTTTTTAAATGCAAAATGAGTAACGGCAATTACAGATTGCAGGGTTGCTGTGTGTTCTAATATATATTTGATGCTTCTCTAGTGGGAACAAATTTTATTTACACTACCAATCAAACGTTTTTGGTTGGTAAGATTTTTTAATGATGTTTTTTAAAAGAAGTCTCTTATGCTCACCAAGCCTGCAATTATTCAAAACAATAAACACAGTAATACTGTGAAATATTATTGCAGTTTAAAGTAACTTTTTATTTTATTTTATGTAATTTATTTCTGTGATAGCAAAGCTGAATTTTCAGCATCATTATTTTAGTCAGTGTTTCATGATCTGTCAGAAATCATTTTAACATACTGATTTGATACTCAAGAAGCATGATACATTTTTTAAGGAATTAAAAAGGACAGCATTTGATTGAAATATAATGAAACAATGCAAAATCTTTACTGTCAGTTTTAATTTATTGAATGGGTCCTGGCTAAAAAAAATAGTATTTGTTTCTTTAAAAAAAAAAAAAACAATACATGCACAAATATGAAAAAAAGTCAACTTTTTAGTAAATTATTTGTACCAAACAAGATAATCTGTCAAATTAGATTATACCTGTTTGATACATGTTTAATAATCAAATCTTTTTCTTTTATTATATTTTATTTGTTATTTGTGACCCTGGACTACAAAACCAGTCATAAGTTACACAGGTATATTTGTAGCAATAGATATGGTTCAAAATTATAGATTTTTCTTTTATGCCAAAAATAATTAGGATATTAAGTAAAGATTATGTTCCATGAAGATATTTTGTAAATTTCCTACCGTTACTACACTCTTAAAAATAAAGGTGCTTCACGATGCCATAGAAGAACCTTTTCTGTCTAAATGGTTCCATAAAAATCTTTAAAATCTGAAGAACCTCTCTGTTTCACAAAAGTTCCATTGTGGCAAAAGAAGGTTCTTCAGATTATAAAAAGGTAAGAACGAGATTATTCTTTAAAGAACCTTTGACTGAATGGTTCTTTGTGGAACCAAAACTGGTTCTTCTATGGCATCACTGTGAAGAACCTTTTGAAGCACCTTTATTTTTAAGAGTGTATATCAAAACTTAATTTTTGATTAGTAATATGCATTGCTAAAAACTTCACTAGAAAACTATTAAGGTGATTTTCTGAATATTTTGATTTTTTTGCAGTTGTATCGCGGCCAAATATAGTCCTATTCTAAAACACATGTACAATAATGATTTCATCCCTGTACCTAATGTTGAAGTAATTTTACAGTGTTAACCATTCTCAGTTTTAGTAGCTTGTATTTAACAGAAGGACATAAGCCACAGAGAGCAGAGCCACAAAAGAACAAAATCTAATGGACTTCCTCACATCTGGATACACTGTCAAAAAAAAAAGAAGAAGCAAAAACTCATCTATGAGGCAATTCCTTTAAAGCAATACCTTTGTACCTTATTTAAACCAAATGGGTGCATGCTACTACCTTAAGGTACCTTTTTATGGGTAGACAAGGTACAAATGTACTGCGTCTAGATACATTTTTTTTTCTGACAATGTATCAACTGGAATGTTTCTTGTGTTTTGGAAAATAATAGACGAGTTGCTTACATCCAAATAGGTATTATGTATATACGGGCTGTCATATGTGCTTTCTGAATGACCCATTTTTGCAGCTTATTTCCATAATGGTCTGGTTGGACTGGGAACCGAGCGTCTACAGTGCATTGAATTATTTTATTTCAAAAGAGGATGTAAAACCTTTGGTGCATGATATGGCGTTTAATTTGGTTGTTTTATGGAGATGGATAGGCTGGGGGTTTTATGGCAATGGTGAAGGGGTTCAAGGTTAATCTGGACGTTAGTGCACACACGCTCAAATATATCAGTGTGTCCAGCTGTTATTGACCCTTGCGTTCGTGTCCCTGGCCCCGTGCCACTTCATGTCATCAGTCCCTCTAAATTCCAATTGAATTCTGATGAGAGGGACATAGGGACATGTCAAATCTTGTGCTCGCGATCCCCTTCCGTCTCAGGGTTCCCATCTGCTTTGAGCTGATTAGACCTCATTTAGCTCACCCTCAAAGCCGTCTCTCCCTCAGAGCTGTCTCCCTCCCTCTGTGCTGATCGTCTCTCTCGGATCTGTCTGTCTCTTGTGTTACCAACTGGTCAAAAGAGGATTCCTCATTAAACCCAATGCTAGCGCATCTGCTAGAGCTCGCTCTGGGGAATTGGGACTCTTGTTGGGACACGGCTTTGTTTTCACCAGTAGCTCAGATCACTAGAAGCTAGTCTGCTCTGATCTTGAGCACAAAAAGCAAACCAAGACCTGCCAGCTCTGGTTTCTAAAGTAAGTTCAGGAGGGATCTTTGGATTGTCCCTGCCTACTGATTTCAGACACTGATTGAAGCCCGCCGTTCCTCGTCTTTGTAAAGGCTGGCTTGATCCCGGGAAGAGATAGGATGCGTTTCGGCATCATCTGTGAGTTAAATTCCATCCACTGACTGTTGTGCATTCATCTTTTTTTTTGTCCTAGAGTGTCCCACAAATCCGTGCAACCTTTAACAGATGGACGAGATCAGCTTTTTTACAGTGGGGCATTGCAATGCCGCAACAGATCAAATAAAAATAGGTGGATAATACAGTTAGAGATGGGTGGATATTGTGACATATTCCTAGCACATCACGTTATCTCATTTATGACAGATAGAGACAGAATCTGGATGAATTTAAGTGCATGTCATAGCTCACCTCCTATTATTTTTAAAGCCATTTTCCTACTTTGTGGTTTATTCTAGGAATGCTGATGCAGAATTTTACTATTCAGAAGGGATTACGACGCACACACACATAACAGCTGCCACAATACAGTTGTACAAACAACTACTGAAAATTATATATATGTTGTCTCTGAGGGAGAAACTCAACAGCAGAGTGTGGTTCTATATTTGGTTACACTTACCGTGATAATGAGTAATTCAAACAGTCAAGAAGTACACGAGTTTGATCTTTATATTACACCTACAGATGATGTACATTTTGCATCTCATTGTTTCTATAACATTTCCCACAAGGTAATATGTGACCCTGGACCACAAAACCAGTCATAAGGAGCACAGGTAGATTTGTAGAAATAGCCAACAATACATCGTAAGGGTAAAAATTATCCATTTTAATTTTACGCCAAAAATCATTAGGATATTAAGTAAAGATCATGTTCCATGAAGATATTTTGTACATTTCCTACCATAAATATATCAAAACTTAATCTTTTATTAGTAATATGCATTGCTAGGAACTTAATTTAGACAACTTTGAAGGCGATTTTCTCAATATTTTGATTTTTTGCAACCTTAGATTCCAGATTTTCAAATAGTTGTATCTCAACCAAATATTGTCCTATCCTAACAAACCAGACATCAATGAAAAGCCCATTTATTCAGCTTTGATGTATAAGTCTCAATAAAAATAAAAAAAACCATTATGACTGGTTTTGTGGTCCAGGGTCACATATGATGTTAGACCAATGCAACTTCCATAGAGTTTCATTGGTGCAACAACTTGTGCAATGGGGTCCGAATATCTAAGACCACTTGTGAAAACTGTGTTTTGCAGTTTTTGTCATTTAATAGAACTGTTTTCCTTACAAATGATATTATCAGCATTACACTTTGATTGGAACTTGAACATTCATCTGAAGAACAGCTGTGGATCAACATCTGCATGAGCAAGAGTAAAAACAAATGATCATGTTCTCCAGCGTGATTTCAGATGTTCCAAAGAGCATCTTGTGCTTCAGTGGAAGCAAGAACATCTGATTTTTTGTATAAAGAAGTTCACTTAGTTTCACAAATGAAAAAAAAAAAAAAAAAACTTAGTTTAACGCTTTACTTAAAAGTTGGGGATTTTTTTAACGTTAAGATATTTTCCAGTCGTAAAGAATTATTATTATTATTCATCTTTTGTTGTCAGGGCTTTATAAAAGTCAATTGCATTTGTGTATCCAGATAAGTATGGGACATCTGCCTTACTAGAAACACTGAAATACAGTAGAGTGCGTTTTTTTTCTTTTTTCTTTTTTAAACTGTGTGTGATTCATATACCTCAGCAATGCAGAAACCGCTTGAGGTCTAATCCCTCTCGCATGTCACAAAATCCATAATCTCTGTGAGATTAAATTAACATGTACATAAACACCAGACCCCGGTGCTTTGTACATGAATATCTCTATTAACAGTATGACAACGATGTGTGAGAAACAAAGACTTAACAAGTGCATTATGCGGATTACGTCCTGTTCTTTTTTATAATTCACAACATGCTGAAACTGTTCATTGCACTGCTGTTTCACCTGGGAACAAACTGTCAAGGAAACACTGCGTTTTAGACCCACTTGAGAAATCTTGCATTGCTAGTAATTTGTCTGTCTTTTCAAGCCATCAAAAGCACTTGAAACAGGTCCTTGAATGTGCCCAAATGTCTTTCAGTAGCAGCTCTCTCTCTTTCTCTTTATTTTAAACCTGTGATTCGCTACTTTGTGGCAGTGAGAAGCGAAGCGTACACCTGCTTTTATATGTAAATGTTGGCTCACACTCATAATTGAGGCTCACACACACTTCAGGTATGAGTGTTTGCACTGGTGGGTTGCAATCAGGACTTCCACTCCAATCTCTGCAAGCATCAAGCCAGTTTTCACCTCACTCTGAAGAGCCAGGCAGCAAAACAACCTTCTCTCAGCTCAGCCTCCACAGTCAAGCTCTCATGTCTTTCCAACAAACGAGGGCAGAAACTGGTCTGAAGGGTGCAGGGATTAACCGTGAGCTTGTTTCCTTTTGGAGTCTTAGAACTGAAAGTATTGCAGCTTACATGGCTGTACGATTGGGGATAAACGCTTATAATTGAAGACGCTGACAAGTCAGTGATTTAGCTGGAGCTTGAGAGGAACCCAACACTTACACCAAGAGTTATGAGCTTTCTGTTTTTGCTGCACGCTCCCTAACTCTTAATTACTGCCCTGGTAAAAAAAAAAAGTCCACATCAGTAAAACACACACGGATTTCAACAGAGAAAACATCCTACCTTAATTGGGTCCTTTTCCCTCAGCAGAAATAAATGGATGGAGGCTTGAAATCAGTAAAATCCAAACGCTTCACAAACTCTCTTCCTTCATCTGCCCTCAACCTCTTTCCCCTCCTCGTTTCACCTTGCCTTCGTTGTTTTAGTTCCTTGTTTTCTCATCTACTCTCTCTCAGGAGTCTACCGTTCTTGTTCATCCTGTACAGTACAGAAGCGGAGACAGATGCGCGTGCCGCTAGTGAAGAACGGGAAAGCGCGCGAGAGAGAGAACGCGCACGGGAAACAGAGTGCTGAAGTGTATGTCCCTGCGGTTCAGAATGAACAAGAGAGTGCGCGCGCGCACGAGTGTGTGAGAGAGACACAGTGACAGTGAGTGAGCTGGTCGGAGAGAAAAAGACCGAGCGGAATGAGGGAACGCTTTGCTGACTGGCTCGCTGGCTCGCGGCTCTGCGGTCCGTGGCGCGCGTGATTGGAGAGAGTGCGACCCCTGTCAGGTCTCCGGAGTGAGGGATCTTCATCAGCTAGATTAGAGAGATGGAGCCTCCCCTCCATCCCTCGTTCCCTCCCTTCACCCCTCCCTCCCTTCTCTGTCAGTCCCGCAGAGAAGCAGCGATCGGTGCGGTCATCGCAGGGATATGCTAATCAACCCGTTCTCAGAGTCTCACGGGAAACGTGTCTCTTCCAAACTAATGCACTTGCAGATGTCCTGCGTTAGTCTGGTTGGTTTGTTTGTTTGTGTACAGGTAAATAGTGGCCAGCCAGCTTGTGTGTGAATGATTTTGGCAGAAGGCTTGGTACAATTGACTTAAATTCCAAGTCAGTTCCAAAATTTTAATTGAGAAAATGGGATGCATTTGAATTTGAACTTGAAGCTGCTTTTTTAAATATGTGTAATAGTGGAATACTTTAATATAACATCAAACAAAAATACAGTTGAGTTCAAAAGTTAACATACACCATGCAGAATCTGCAAAATGTTAATTATTTTACCAAAATAGGAGGGGTCATACACAATGCATGTTATGTTTTATTTTGTACTTACTTGAATAAGATATTTCACATAAAAGCTGTTTACATATAGTCCACAAGAGAAAATAATAGTTGAAT
Source organism: Garra rufa (assembly GCF_049309525.1). Taxonomy (NCBI): domain Eukaryota; kingdom Metazoa; phylum Chordata; class Actinopteri; order Cypriniformes; family Cyprinidae; genus Garra; species Garra rufa. The sequence continues at coordinate 33,780,510 of NC_133382.1, forward strand.
TAAAAAAAAAAAACAACCCTGTTCAAAAGTTTACATACACTTGGTTCTTAATACTGTGTTGTTACATGAATGATCCACAGCTGTTCTTCAGAAAAATCCTTAAGGTCCCATACATTCTTTGGTTTTTCAGCATTTTTGTGTATTGAACCCTTTCCATCAATGACTGTATGATTTTGAGATCCATTTCACACTGAGGACAACTGAAGGACTCGTATGCAACTATTGCAGAAAGTTCAAATGCTCACTGATGCTTTGGAAGGCTAAATGATGCATTAGGAGCCAGGGGTGTAAACTTTTGAACAAAATGAAGATTTGTACATGTTTTTTTTTTTTTTTTTTCATTTAGTACTACCCTTCAGAAGCTACAGAAGATACTTATGTTTCCCAGAAGACAAAATAAGTTAAATTGGCACTGATCTTCAGATTCAAAAAGTTTTCACCCCCTGCTTCAATGCATTGTTTCTCCTTCTGGAGCATCAGTGAGAGTTTGACCCTTCTGTAATAGTTGCATATGAGTCCCTCAGTTGTTCTCAGTGTAAAAAGATAGATCTCAGAATCATACAGTTAATGTTGGAAAGGGTTCAAATACACAAAAATGCTGAAAAACCAAATAATGTCTCTAGAAAAAGGTTATTTTTTTCTAATATTTAACTACTGACCATAGCCATTCAGCATTACAGTATAACTGAGAAATTAATATCAATATTAACATTTATTAGACTTAAAAAAGGACAACTTGTCATTTAAGTAAAACAACTTTCACATAAACCCATTTATTTACCCGTGCCCTTCAGGACAAACACTAAATCCTAAATTAAATATAGATGAATCCTTAAAGCTACAAAAGGTATTGATTTCCTCTTTTTTTTCTGTTGTTCTTTAAAGGGGTCATCGGATGCCAATTTTCCACAAGTTCATATGATTCTTTAGGGTCTTAATGAAAAGTCTCTAATATACTTTGGTTAAAAATTCTCAATAGTAGTATAAAAAACACCCTTTTTCTTTGTCAAAATCAGCTCTGCAAAATATCAGATCATTTTATTGCATGTTCCTTTAAATGCAAATGAGCTCTGTTCGCCCCGCCCCTCTCTGCTGAGGGATTACCAGCTGTAATGTTTACTTTAGCCGTGTTTATCGTCAAAACTTGCCAATGAGCACATTATTAAGAAAGGCCATTTGCAAAGATGCATAAAAACCCTTATACTCACTTCTTATGTTGGTGAAGCTGCATCATGAATGATTCACACGAACATAGAGGCATATGTAGAATGGGATCGGCGCTTTCCTAAGAAAAACGTAAGTAACGTTGTCCTTTGCCTCTTAAGTGGCTCAGATGTCGGGAGTAAATGACTACTGCTATGTTCATTATTACATCCAACAACAGAACACCTCAATCGCTTAAATAAGAGTCTTCCTCTGCACCTGAGTCGACACAATGCGATCATATTCAGACTGTTTCAGCTCGGTGAGGGTGGGTCTAAGGTAAAACGTTCATGTCAATCAACTGTGTTTCGTCACACTGACAAGAAGCTGAGAATGACCTGATTTTAAAAAGGTGATATTACTTTTAAAGATAAAAAAAATACCACTGGGTGGATTTTTATCATTGTAGGGTGGTTGTGTACACAAACTGTCAACACACATTAATGTTCAAACAACATGTAAAAGTTAGTTTTGCATCCGATAACCCCTTTAATAGACATCACAGCAGCTGGGTTATTAGGTAATTTGGCTGCTATTACTTTAAGAGCTGCCACTGCTGAACATGGCACGGATCTGACATGCATGCTCTTAGTTTCATTCAAAATTATTCGGCTAGGTTAATGCACTAATTTTGACAGTTTATAGATACATTTTTATGTTCATATTTATTTTTGTAACACAATCTGCACATATTCAGCAGGATACTGTATTGTGTAATTTATAGCCAAAGTATAATTTAACACATTTGATGGCTGGCTTAATTGTTTTAACAGTTTAAAACTTAATTTAGCGAATTATGTTCATAGGAGTATCTATTCAGAGAAAGTTTTGAGAAACTGTTGTGCATATAAATAGGCATAATTAGTCAACATTCATAATTATGTTCTGTCATGGAATTTGTGTTGGGCTAATGAAATACCCTTGTAAATTCATCTTCCTGTCAATCCAATTCAATATCCGATTTAGATCATAAATTAAAACGGAGCTGAAACTGAATCTTTCCCTACAACAACGAGTATCATTAGTTCACCACAAAACAGAACTGATGTGATTTCCAAATGCGATAAAACCCCTTACTTGCTAATCATGTTGTTTGTGTGTTTATTTATGTGTCTCTGTGAAATATCTAAACCATTACTCTTCAGAAGTGGCAGGTCTTCATTAATGCTGACCTATTTTTGAGAGATTCCTGCTGCTCAGCAGAGTCAGTACATTGATACATGTGGGGAGCATGCACATGCAAAAATATGATACAGTGGGGGGCTGAGACCACTGGGGAAAATTATTTTATTTTTCTGTTTTTATAATTTGAACCTTTTTCACAAATTATATATGCAGAATAGTTTTGCTGAATATTTATTTAGCAGAATTTGGTGGCAGTGGTTTTCCTTGGGTAGTTTGCATGATGGCTGAATGTATGAATCCAGATTGTAACTTTTACACTTGGCTCCAACTCCTACTCTTATAAAGTGACAGGCAAATATAGACGGTGATATGTAACCTTTAAGAGTAGGGTTTGTCATGAAGAGGAGCTATGTGCCTTGACGGCCATCACTCATGAGAAAGGTTAACTTCTCCGTTCACACTTCTCCTGCATAGCAAATAACCAGAGCTACGATTCATGAATGCAACATGGAATAATGATTTACTTAAGTGTACTTACAAGGTTCTAGTAGGAGCTGAAGTAATCCAACTTTTTACATTTTCATGGTCAGAAAGAAAACAACTGATGTTCTGTAAACCTTCTAAATTGAAGATGCTTGCTTTTTTCAGCATGTCTGACAACTACTTCCTATCATGACCTTGTTCAGTTTTTGTGTAGAAGGAAAAAAAACAGCAATGACGTTTTCAATAGGTTGTCCGTCAGGATGGGATAGAGGGAAGATGGAACAAGGTTTTTATCCTCCATCAATGTCCTCCACCATATTCATCTTTCTGGACTGTCATATACATTTTCTAAATCCTTTCATCTATTGTTTTATTTTCTCTTTCTATTCCTTTTCTACAATTCTAAAAATCACTAAAACATATAAATGGCATTGCACAAGACATTATGACTTGGAAAACATGGAAAACACAAGTTCGAATCTGTTCCAATTTTTTTTTCTGTACATATCCAGTTTATTTCTCCTCTTTTAAGTCATGAAAGGCCAGAAAAACTTGCTTGCCTTATTATCTTTTTTTCTACCTAATCTCATAATGAGAACTCTGGGAACTTTTCTCAAGACGTGAAAAACGTACCAATAAGTACACATCACTGCAGTTTCCAAAAGAAATGAACACTAGAGGCAGTAAAACAGTGAGCACTTGTAATCACTTTCATGATTATGACCCATTGGACATTTCAAATCCAATATATCACGACGCATACGTATTTCATGTATTGTGAAAAAGTTCCCACAGGTACGTTTTCATCATTAGATCAGGTTATCTGTTTTGCTGTTCCTGTTGGTCATTTCAGGGACACTGACATTTCCAGATTCATGTCATCGGCATGTATGTGTAAATGTTTTCCAATTAGGCTATTTTCTTTACCTTGTTTCAGTGCAGTAAATGATTGATAGGTGAGGAGGCGGTACTTCAGTGTTGTATGAGATCCATCAAAACTCTTTTGCGTTCACTCTAGAAACATCACAAGCATTTTAGAACTGGCTTAGTTAATCATTAATCTGATCTGTGGGAGTTCCAGCTGAGGAGAAACCGTCCAAGTGAATCTCTGCAATCAACAGCTTTCATAATGCGAGACTCTGTTGTTAACCTCAGAGATTGGATTTAGGATGCAAAATCCTTGGGTGTACGAATCTCGTGAAAAACATAACTCATGATGAAAGGGCTGAAAGAGGAGAGCTAAAAATGCAAAAAGCCAAAATGGCATGCTTGCGTTTTTATGTCACACTTTTGTTCATAGTATCGGGTAGATTTAGGTGTAGTGCAGATGGTACATTATTTTAAAACGTCATAGAGAATTAGAGTTATAGCACCACTCAACATACATTTCAAGTCAATACTGTGGCGACACATACAAAACCAATGTCACACATCTGTTCCAGGGAAAAAAACAAACAAACACTCTTTTAGCGCCACTCAGTGGACATTTCACATCGAATATGTTATGAAACACACATGGCGATATTTCGTATTTTCGTATTGTCATTGGCATGCATATTTAAATGTTTTCCAATTAAAGCAATTTTCTTTACTTCGTTTCAGAACTAGATGATAGGTGAGGAGGCGGTACGTAAGTGTTGTATGAGATCCATCAAAACTCTTTTGCGTTCATTCTAGAAATGTGATGCGATCACAATCATTTCTGAACCATCTTAGTTAATCATTAATCTGATCTGTGAAAGTTCCAGCTGAGTAGAAACTGTCTAACTGAATCTCTGCAATCAACAGCTTTCTTAATGCAAGGCTCTGTTGGTAAGCTTAAAGATTGCCTATGGCAAACAAAGACACCCAAAAACAGAACTAATCAACAGATCCAAGAGAATTTGGACCACAAAACCACCTGCATTTCTTGTGATCACCTGAGAATGGTGTTAATACCAGGTCTGAATGTTTTGTTGTGGCACTTTGAGCAGTTAATTATAATTACCTCATTACGATTTAATGCCTGATGAGAATATTCTAAAGAACTTCAAATGAACTTTCTCGGATCTCTTGATAATTTCCATTTTCAAGTGTTTTTATTTGCCTTAAGCGATCTGTGATCTAACCGAGCGAGTCGGTGCTGATAATCAGAGCGATAGCGTTAAGGAAGCAGTTGTTCGTAGTGATTCATTGGGACAGCTCCCCCTCTTGCTGGAACTGGGAGTGATCAGAGATTAATTAGGCAGGTGTACAGCTGTGACAGAGCAGTGTCCAAACATATGGACATGAATAGAGCGAGAAGGAGACAGGCGCACGGGCTAAACGATCCTGCGTAGTGTCTTTCCTGAATGATTAAATCCCTAGACTGCTTAGTTCAGATGTGTGGGGAGCTACATTCATCGAATTGCAACATTACTGGACAGGAGTGTTGGATTGGAGGACGCACACCCATACCATCAACGTCCTAACAGCTCCAGACGTGCCCCATTCCCACTCAGGGTCACCTCCCGTCCAGATGGTGTGTAACCCTCAGCGGGTTAAGATAATCCTCTCAGAAAACACACACACACACACACATACACAAATATAAAACACATGCTGAGGAGGGATAAGATAAAGATGAACGGTGAACTCTTTTGCTTAAGTGTACTTGAGCTTTTGCTTGTAGACCATTGCTATGCTGACTGTAGGGATTTCCACTTATTTCCTATAGGGATTTCCACATATCTGCTTTTTTATCTTGGCTTGTGTAGCTCTTCAGAGTCCCTTGGGTGCTCTATGAGAGGTTTTACATCTAAACTTGTCTTTCTACCAATCTGTCTTCGTGTCTGTCTCACTCAACAGTTTTTAGATTTCTGGACCTGTTGAGTTCAGAGAGTCCTGTGCGTTCTTCAAATATCTGATGCTGTCTGACAGAAAACTGCATGAAGGTATCATGCCCGCAGCAGAAATCATTCTGTGCATATGAAATTGCACGTAAATTTCATTTTCGCATAGAACACTGTATTTCCTAGACAATGTGGAGTTAAACAAGAAGTTAAACGATCAGGGTTAGAAATCAAGTTGTCGGAGGTAAATTTCTGGACCTGTTGAGTTCAAAGAGTCCTTTGAGTTCCTTTCTCTTAAATATCTGATGTTATCTGACAGAAAACTGCACAAGGGTATCATGCCCGCCGCTGAAATTGCTTGGTGCACACGAAATTGCAAAGCAAGACATTGCAGTTCCTAGAGAATGTGGAGATAAATCAAGTGATCAGGGTTGAAAATTAAGTGGTTGGAGGCGAACTCAGACAATGCACAGTAATGCAGCACAGTATAATTCACTAATCACCCACAATCCAGTTTAGCCAGGCTCTAAATGTGCTTAAATAGCACCGTGGGTATTTAAAATTAAGTCATTGCCTTTGTTTGCTCTGCACACAGTCTTAAAAATAAACATTACAAAAGGGGTGTCGCAACGATCCCATAGAACAGTGTTTCCAAACCTTTTTTCCATGGCACACCACCAAGCAAAAAAAAAACAAAAAACAAAACAAAACAAAAATAGAAAAGGGGAAATATCAGCGTTGGTATTTTGGATTTATACACTATATTGCCAAAAGTATTGGGACACCCACTTCTAATGAACAAGTTTGACTACTTTAGTAATTTCTATGAGTACAAATCTTAATGTTTAATCATATAATGATATTCTAGGGAATTGTGTGCTTTTAATTTCATAGCAACAGTTTGGACATGACCCCTTTCTCTTCTAACATGACAATGCATGACGTCTGCATTTACATCTGCTAGACATCTGCAAGACGTCTTTTGGACGTTTCCTACAGTAGATGTCAAATAAATGTCTATTACACTGTAAAAAGTTTTCACCACATTCAACTTAAAAACATAAGTTCAGTAGCTGCCCTAAGTTTTTAAGTTAAATCAGCTTAAAACTACAAGCCATTTTAACTTATTTCAATAAAAATGAGTTGATTTAACTTGCGAGTTTAAATGACTTAAGTTGATTTAACTTAAAATTTTAAGGCAGCCGCTAAACTTAAGTTTTTAAGTTGAAACTGGTGGAAACTTTTTACAGTGAGATGTCTTTAAGATGTTTATGAATTAGAATGTATGTAAAACTGACATCTTATAGACGTCTTCCAGACGTTTGTACACAGCAGATGCTTTCCAGATCAAGAGATCTTTAACAGACATCTTGTAGACGTACATGTGCTATCTGGGATAGTTTATAATGAATAGATTGAGGAATACCAAGAAAGTTGACATCAGACTTTTAAGGGTTAATCAAAACTCTGTGTGTAAATCATACTCTGTGTGAAAATGTATAAAAGTTGTTGGAGTTTTACTGCCTCCAGTGTGCATCTCAACTGGAAACTGCAGTGATTCGTACATAAGGTAAGTTTTTTCAGTTTTACAGAAATGTATATAGAGGCCTGGGTTGCAGTAAAGAATCAATCTGTCTTTGTGTCTGTCCCACTTAAGAGTTTCTATACTTCTGGACCTGTTGAGTTCAGACAGTCCACTTGAGCATTACTATTAGGCACCCTTTAGGGGTAAAGTACAAAGGTGCACCTTTTGTAAAGGTATCGTCCCAGTGACAGCTTTTGTACCTTTTTTCTGAGAGTATGTGCAAGCTTCTCAAATATTTAATGCTGTCTGACAGAAAACTGCAAGAGGGTATCATGCCCACCGCTCAAAGTGTTCTGTGCATATGAAATTGAATGCAAATTTCAGTTCGCAGACAACAAGCAATGCAAGGCATTGGAATTCCTACACAATGTGGAGATAAATTAAGTGATCAGGGTCGAGAATTAAGTGGTTTCAGTATGATTAAATTAGAAATGAACAAAAAGTAAATAATTCATCTGTTAGTAAAACATTGAATGTCACTCAGGAATGAATGTAAAGTAGTCTTGAGTGATCTGAGAGTCAGAGGCGAATTTACACAATGCACAGTAATTCAGCACCGTCTTATTCACTAATCGGCCAATCTGTCAATCTGACTCAACAGTTTTTAGATTTCTAGACCTGTTAAGTTCAGAAAGTCCTGTTCTTTTTCTTCAAATATCTGTGGTATTTCACAGAAAACTGAACAAGGGTATCATGCCCGCTGATGAAATCACCCTGCCGAGAACAAGCGAAGCAAAGCATTGCGATTCCTAGACAATAAGAAGATGAATCAAGTGATCAGGGTTGAGAATCGAGGTGGTCGGAGGCGAATTCTCACAATGTGGTGTAAATCAGCACAGTCTTATTTGCTAATCACCCACAATCTAGTTTAACCAGGCCCTAAATGTGCTTAAACACCACAGTGAGTGTTTAAAATTAAGTCGTTGTCTTTGATTGCATTGCAAAAACATGTCAACTTTCTATGCAAGGCTTATTATTCATTGCACCTTGTTTGGAGTACTTAGTGTTATATTTACCAGGTGCAGTTTGCATTATTACTGTCTGCGGAAAGCAGGAGATAAATACATGCATTAAAAATATATTGTTTTTGCACATTTGTTTTCATCATGGCGGTGGTAATTTATCAAGCAGTGGTTACGAAGCATATATTCAGATTTATGGTGTAACACTTTGGGCATTTTAAAGAGGCGAGTCGGGTGCCTGGATCTTTGTGGTCTAGTGATACTGTTCAGTACTAGTAAAATATGCCATAACTTAGCAAGACCGCGCTGTGCAAACAGGGTTTACGACACAATTTTTGGGTGTGAATTGGGTGCTAAAACAGTGCATGCAAATAACTGCAACAAAACTGTCATGGGATGCAATTTACTTCTGTGACTTCTGAAATGCTTTGCTGTCATAATGAAAACACAACAGCTAATTGTGATATGCAACAGATTATATTGTTCAAATGTTTGTGGCGCAGTATGTTGAGAAAAAATGATTTATTAAACACCAAATCTGCTTGTTAGAATGATTTATAAAGGATAACGTGACACTGAAGGAGTAATAGCCACTGAAAATTCAGCTTTAAAAACTTTGGACTTCATTACAGTACATGTTTGAATGCATAAAACAGAAGCTATAGTTAAGTCATAATATTTTATAATGAATAATGTTTCTGGAAATAGACAAGTATAATTGACACTTTTATATTATATTATATATATATATATATATACAGTATAATTTTATAATATTCCAAGTCTTCTGAAGCCATATGATAGCTTATTTGAAAAATAAGCTGAAAATCTTCTGCCATGTCTCTAAAATCAAATTTAAAAGATACAAACTCAGAATACTGCAATCAGTTACAAAACACGCTTAAGCTAATTGCATTTGGCAATCGATGTCAAACATCTTGGAATGCATCTTGTGGCAGCACGTTTTCAATCTTGAGTAAAACATTTGAGCGCAGTAGTGGAGGGGACTATTACATTTCACTCTCCTCTTCACACAAAGGTATCGTATGGCTTCTGTCTTGAAATATAATTCACAAGCCATGTGGGCTGGTTTTGTGGTACTTAAGTTATTCTTCTGTCATTTTTTGAGCTACAGCTTGGGGAAAAAATAAATCAGGCTTAGTTTGTTTTCTACGGAAGACAGAAATACAGGTTTGCAAATGAGAATGAGTAAATGATGATTTAACTGGGTAAAGTAAAAAATCTAAAAAGCCTTGAAAATTCTCTGAAACTTGACATACGGTGACATTTTAAGGATGCAGTATAAAAAAATCCTTTTTGAGAATATGTTGATTATTTATCTTACCAACACACAAACGTGTCATGACTGGTATAGAACAGAATAAGTTGTAGTTTGGTTTGTTTTGGCACCTCAAGTCATCACAATCTGCCTCTCAAACAGAGTTTAGATGGTAAAACATGGAGGTGTAGTGATCGGTAGCTTCATTCCCTTCCCGGAAGGAAAAACAAAGGATGAGTCATGCTGTGAGATATCGTCCCGACTGCTGCGCTATTGTATGCACAGAAACAATTATTCAGACTGGAGAGTGTTTTAAAAGACAGCTATCAGAGAGCTCAATTCCCTTTCACTCAGATTGACAAATCGACCTTGAGAATGAGTGACCACTAAGTGACTCCATTAGGCGCAGATGCTCACTGCAGGATAGAGGAAATACACCTCTTTTGTTTCTGTCTTCGAAGGTCCCAATCTCTTTCTCATTATGTCTCTCTACATTACACAGACAAAACGGCATCGGAATGGATTTTCATTTTCACTGAACCAATGAACAGCTCGATAGACGTTTTCAGTGTTATACACAAACTCACTACAACAAGGCACAGCATTCATGTTTATGTGACCATTGAGGCCACAAATGGTACAGTTAAAGAACAGTACAGTGCTTCCAATCTGAAGGTTCAAATCCTGGAAGTCGTCTTCAGAATTCCAAGAAGGGTAGTAGTAAGAATTATTTTGAAAGAAAGCAGATCCAATTGTATTTTCCTGAAAGAACACATTGATCCATACGGTTTGAGCTTGCCATTTGTTTCAATGGAGATATTACTATGGATAGATAGTCACAGTGAAAAAAATGCATTGCAAGACACTTGCAAGCATCTGTAAAATGTTCAATAAATGAAAAAGCTTAGTCGTGCACAGACAAGGTTTTTCTTTGCCCTCGTGAACAGCTTGACATGCCACTTCTTCTCAGAAATGCTGCACAGATAGCTGGTCTTGTTATCTTGCCACAACACTGTTAAAACCCAGTTATAGGGTTTTCCATGAATTTGTTCCTTCACTGATTTTGAATATCCATTGAGTGACAAGTGAGACTCGTTGGGAGCACTGACTACAGCACAGTGGCAGAGTTTGAATGCTTTTGCAATGCAGGGAGTCTGGTTAACAAGCTCTATACACAGTAGGGCTGTGTGTTATGATAATATATTAATATTAATGTATAAACATATATTTACACAGTGCCCTCCACTAATATTGGCACCCTTGGTAAATATGAGCAAAGGCGGCTGTGAAAATAAATCTGCATGGTTTTGATCTTTCATTGAAAAATTCATACAATTCTATCCTTCATTGAAGTAAAACAATTGAAAGTGGGGGAAAACTCACATTATGAAATAAATGTTTTCTCTAATCCATGTTGGCCACAATTATTGGCACCCCTAGAAATTCTTATGAGTAAAATATCTCTATATTTACATTATTTTAGCACGCCAGGCCGACTAGGAGGATGAAATTGTCCAGCCATGACCTCTTGTTCCACAGGGTAATAAAAATGAGGAACACAAAGGCCAAATTCCCTTAATCATCCATCACAAGAATATAGTTCTGATGTGCAGAACAAGATTGTTGAGCTTCAGAAAATAGAAAAAGCTAAAGCATTGAAAATTCCAGTCAACTAAAGATGTTACAAGTCTGTCTGGAAAAGGACGCATGTATATATCGTCCATATGCATGGTGAGGAGGAGTATTTGAGCGGCCAAAAACTCTCCAAGGATCACAACTGGAGAATTGCAGAGATTGGTTAAGTCTTGGGGTCAAAAAGCCTAAAGAAATTTCAAACAGCCCCTACTGTACATCACCACATGTTGTTCAGCAGGCTTTGAAGAAAAATCCTCCTCGCTCATGCAAAAACAAACTCCAGCATATTCGGTTGTCAGGCACGACTGGAACTTCAAACGAGACTGGCTTCTATGGACAGATAAAACTAAAAAAAAGAGGTTTTTGGCATTTTGGCCATGCCCATGGTTAAATATACTACTGGATCTTTAATGTTGTGCACTCTTAAAAATAAGGTGCTTCATGATGGCATAGAAGAACCTTTTTTGTCTGAATGGTTCCATAAAGAACCTTTAACATCTGAAGAACCTTTCTGTTTCACAAAATGTTCTTTGTGGCGAGAGAAGGTTCTTCAGATTATAAAAGGGTAAGAAAGAAATGGTTCTTTAAAGAACCTTTGACTGAATGGTTCTTTGTGGAACCAAAAATGGTTCTTCTATGGCATCGCTGTGAAGAACTTTTTAAAGCACCTTTATTTTAAAGAGTGTGGGCCTTTTTTTCTGCCAAAGGTCCTAGACATCTTCTTCAGATTCAGGGCATCGTGGATTCTATCAAATACCAACAGATTGGGCCGTGGTTGGGTCTTTTATCAGGACAATGATCCAAAACAAACATCAAAATTAACATGCACAAAATGAACCTTCTGCCTTGGCATTCCACTTCTCTGACCTGAACCCTATAGAAAATGAGTGGGGTGAACTAAAAAGAAGAAGCACCAACATGGAGCTGGGAATCTGAGGGATCTAGAGAGACTCTGTATGAAGAAATGGTCTCTGATCTCTTGTGTTCTCCAAACTCATCAGGCATTATAGGAGACAACTCAGAGCCCTCCACTAATATTGGCACCCTCGGTAAATATGTGCAAAGGTGGCTGTGAAAATAAATCTGCATTGTTTATCCTTTCGATCTTTCATTCAAAAAATTCACAAAATTCTAACCTTTCATTGAAGTAAGACAATGGAAAGTGTAGGGGGGGTCTCATTATGAAATAAATGTTTTTCTTAGTTCACGTTGGCAACGATAATTGGCACCCAATTATTGCAACACCCTTTTCCCAAGATAACAGCTCTGAGTTTTCTCCAACAATGCTTAATGAATTTGGAGAACACCTGGTAAGAGATCAGAGACCATTCCTTAATACAGAATCTCTCCAATCCATCAAGATTCCCAGCTTTATGCTGGTGCTTCTTCTCTTCAGTTTCTATAGGGTTCAGGTCAGGGAAATGAAAGCTCTAGCATTAAGTTCTGCCGGGAAGACTTAATTGTCACGTCACTCAATTTTCATCTATCCAATCACATTCCAACACTTGTGGTATATAAGATCGGTACTTACTCATGTTTGAATTCGCAGATGCTGACGCTTCAATTCACCAACATCCTCCCCACCTCCTCCAAATTGAATCTTTCCCTCCATCTTCCTCACCACCACCACCAGGAGGGTTTTTCTTGAAACCCTCTGAAACAACATGTGGTGATGTAGGGGCTGTTTGATCATTTTATTTTAGGGTTTCTGACCCAAAGACTCAACTAATCTCTGCAATTCTCCAGCTGTGATCCTTGGAGATTCTTTGGTCTCCTCTTCACTGTGTATTAGGATGATATAGACACATGTCCTCTTCCAGGCAGATTTGTAACATATTTAGTTGATTGGAACTTCTTAATTATTGCCCTAATGGCAACATTTTCAATGTTTAGCTCTTTTCTTACAGCCACTTTCTATTTTGTGAAGCTCAACAAACTTGTTCTGCACATTAGAACTACATTCTTTGGTTTTACTCCTTGTGATGGATGATTAAGGGAATTTGGCCTTTGTGTTCCTCATATTTATATTCCTGTGAAACAGAAAGTCATGGCTGGACAATTTTATACTTCTAACCACCCTGGTATGCTAAAAAAAATGTAATATGAATGGGATATACTTCTGAATATTTTACTTAGACAAATTTCTAGGGGTGCCAATAATTGTGGCCAACGTGAACTAGAGAAAAACATTTATTTCATAATGCGATTCCCCCCAAGTTTCCATTGTTAACTTCAATGAAAGGTTAGAATATTGTGAATTTTTTTTAATGAAAGATCAAATGGATAAACAAAGCAGATTGATTTTCACAGCCACCTTTGCTCATATTTACCAAGGGTGCCAATATTAGTGGAGGGCACTATATATGTAATTTATATAAAACATTATTTTTTATATAATACCTTTTTATGACCCCTGTCCCTGAGTCAACTCTTTCTCAGTTTATTAACTGTTTCTAATTTCTGTAGTTCTTCTTCTTATTTTCTGTTCCTTCAAGTGTGAGTTCAAACAGGACAGAAGATGACTGTCTGTATTGGGTTGACAGTGTCCGTGTGTGTTTATTGGTGCGTTTCTCTCTGGGGAAAAAAGGACATCGAGGACTCAGGTGTGTTAGTGTCATTAGCGAGCAAGCTAATCGAAGGGCCCTGCTGTCTGCTGCAGACCACAGCCCTCTTATAACAAGACCGCTTTGCTCTCTCAGGACCAGCTGCGTGTCTGTCTGCGTCTGTGCGCTCATGAGTTTCAGCAATCTGTGCTTTCTTTGTTCCTGCCTCATTATGTACCACAGCCTGATCCCTTAATTCACTTCTATTCCTTTCAATTATCTCACCGTCAGTGTCTTTAAAGATGATATTGTGACATTGTGTTCCCTTTTCAACCTTAACAAAAGACCTTCATTCAAAGCAGGTACAAAACACACGTTTCTCATAAGCGCCTGTTCATCTTGATGTATTTGACATGTATTTATAGCATACATAATTAAAATGACAAAGGCACACTTTTGTCTCTTTATATGCACTTGCTAAATTGCTTTATCATTTTGTTCACTGGGTTTATAAAACTTTTAATTGTCTTTTAAATGCTTGAGAAGCAGAGAATTTAATGTTTGGTTAAATAAAATTACATGGGTTTCTTACAGATTTAGTCAGTGAGAGCTAAAATTAGTTGTATCTGTGATTTCTAGTAAATAAGAAAATGGCTAGTCCGTAAAACTTCCCAGCATTTGCTCCTTCCGATACTTTTTAAACTCTAGTCCATTTGCGTATAAGCCTATCAAACTTTTTCATGTTATTTTTTGGAGTTTATATTTACCTGAATACATTATAATGGATTTGAGCAAAAAATCCTATGGCAATGCGGGTGGGGGGAAAAAAACAGCAAAAAACTTCACTGATGCCACACAGACAGACTGTTCTGATTCCTGTTAGACTGACAGTTGCTCTTCCATATTGACATACTGTGGTATACAAATAAATAAATAAAAACCAAAAAACATTCCGGATAGGAAATGACACATTTTTCAATCCCAAACTGCAATGTGAGTGGTGCAAAATCTGTGCAAAACTCACCGCCAAGATGGTTACTTAGTAACTAAAGTCTAAAGAGCCAACCTCCAAATCCCTACGATAATCTCATTCCTGTATATGGCTACTAAAGTGTCCTAAATTGTTTTTAGCATGTTGGCGTGCAGTTGCTAGGGTGTTCTGAATGGTTGCAAAGGCGTTCTGAATGGTTGCTAGATAGTTACATACTAGCTACTTTGTTCAGTGCAAGTGTATTGCATTTGTGTTGCCCATTGTATCGCATATCAAGTAAAAACTGTAAATCTGATGCCATATGTCTAGCCTAACTGGATAATACTATATTGGATAGAGGTTACATGCTTATCAAGTACTTAATACTTGTTTGGGGTCTTATTCCCCTGCTGAAAAAAACAGCATATGCTGGTTAGGTATGTTTTAGTGCTGGGATCCTATTTTTAGTGGTTTATGCTGGTCTTTTGCTGGTTTATGCTGGTCCTTAGTTGGTTAATGCTGGTTCTTTTGCTGGTTTATGCTGGTCATGTTGCTGGTCAAGGACCAGCATAAACCAACAAAGGACCAGCATAAACCAGCAAAGGGCCAGCATAAACCAGCAAAGGACCAGCATTAACCAGCAAAGGTACAGCATAAACCAGCAAAGGACCAGCATAAACCAGCAAAGGTACAGCATAAACCAGCAAAGGACCAGCATTAACCAGCAAAGGTACAGCATAAACCAGCAAAGGTACAGCATAAACCAGCAAAGGACCAGCATAAACAAGCAAAGGGCCAGCATAAACCAGCAAAGGACCAGCATTAACCAGCAAAGGTACAGCATAAACCAGCTAAAACCAGCATCCCAGCACCAAAACATACCTAACCAGCATATGCTGTTTTTTTCAGCAGGGTCTTAATGGCATATGGTAAATGTGGTAAAACAAGTTGTAAACTTTCTCTTTGTAATTCCACATCTGCTTTGGGAGAAGCACAGACAAATAGGAAAAAGACAAAGTGGAAAACAGTACACCCTCAGACACACATCAGCAGTAAAGGCCATTGACTGTAATCATCTTCACAGACCAACTAAATTGCACTGCTAATCAGACCTGAATGAACCCTAATTCTGAACTAATATGAGGGAGAATTGGCTTATTTAGACACAATTCTCATGAACAATCAGGGGAGCTTCAGTTTCTAAATAACACGGCCACATATGTGTAATGACTGCTCAAACAAGAAAATGTCCATTGTCAGTATTTTCAGACCTTGCGAGGGATTTCCACTGCAGTGTTGGAAAGAAAATGGCCTCAGGGACACAGATGTAGGTTTTGTGTGTGAGCAGACGATAGAGAGGAAGCACAATGCAGTGATAGTCTGGCCTGCGGGCCAAATCCAGCCCACCGAGTGGTTATCCTTGGCCCGCCACCACAATCCGGACTTTTCAGAGAATTCATTTTCCGCCTTTGTGTCTATACACTGCAAGTGAGTCACATTGCGTTAAGGAGACCTGAATAAACCCTAATTTTGATTTATTAAGAGACATAATTGGCTTATTTAGATATGTGACCCTGGACCACAAAATCAGTCATACCACAAAAGTACCACAGGTATATTTGTAGCAATTAGCGTTGCTTTCGTCAATGAAAATTATGACTAAATATCATTGTCAATGAACCTTTATCTCGTGATGAAGACGAGACAAAACATAAATGCTGGTCATGTGACGATGACTATAATTAAATGTATAATGCAATATCGGTGACGAATAAAAATGAGACTAAATGTGGTTTTCAAAATAAAATCTATGCTAAAATGTCTCTTTACTTTCGTTGACGAAAACGAGACGAAAATGTTATAACGTTAGATTGATGTGTGCATGCCCAGTAGCCAGAGCTCTATCCCTTCTAGCCTAAACCGTGCAGACGTAGGCGACGTCACTTCCTTAAGCCCCACTCGCGGAATTATCTAGAAGACGACTACAAACAAAGTTAAGTCTGACACAGATGAAGGGACCGATGGCCAGCCAGCCGGGGTTCATCTTTGGGAGAAAAAGAAGAAACGACACACACATTTTATTTGCACTTTTTAGTAGTGATGGGAAAAGAAAGCTTTTTGAAGCACTGAGGCTTTCCCCTCAACTGTATCGTAAAAAGGTACATTACTCGAAGCTTTTCAACGCGTTGCACACTAATGACATCTTGTGGTCAAAGGTGGAAAAAGTTGCTTTTGCGTCTCAGATGTCCAAGCGATTTTTGGACAGTTTTATAAAATAAATCAACTTGCACTACGAAAACCATAAGAAAAAAAAAATGTAATTTTACTTACACAAGGTATAAATGAATTAATGTGTAAATAAACTTATAAAAAAGAAAAAAAGAGACTAAAATACAATTTTCATTGGCTAAAACTAGACTAAATGTCATCAGTTTTCGTCGACTAAAACTAGACGAAAATAGTCATGGATAATTCTGACTAAAATAAGACTAAAATGCTCAGACTTTTAGTTGACTAAAACTTGACTAGACTAAAAATAGCATGAATGTGACTAAAACTAATAAAAACTAAAATGACAGCTTCACACAAAGACTAGACTAAAACTAAGATTAAAACCGGTCACCAAAAACAACACTAGTAGCAATAGCCAAGAATACATTGTATGGGTCAAAATTATAGATTTTTCTTTTATGCCAAAAATCATCAGATATTAAGTAAAGATCATGTTCCATGAATATATTTTGTAAATTTTCTATCGTTAATATATCAAAATTTAATTTTTAATTAGTAATAGGGGTATGCATTGCTAAGCACTTCATTTGGACAACTTTAAATGTGATTTCCTTAATATTTTGATTTTTTTCCACCCTCAGATTCAAGATTTTCAAATAGTTGTATCTCGGACATATACTCCCTGCTGAAAAAAAAACAGCATATGCTGGTTAGGTAGGTTTTGGTGCTGGGATACTGGTTTTAGCTGGCTTATGCTGGTCCTTTGCTGGTTTATGCTGGTCCTTGACCAGCAACATGACCAGCATAAACCAGCAAAGGACCAGCATTAAGCAGCATAAACCAGCAAAGAACCTGAAAGGGCCAGAATGAACCATGAACCTCAGATTTCAAAATGATTCTTATAAACAATCACAGTTTCTGTTTCTAAATTGCAAAGCCCCATATATACTGTATATAAACATTTCCCCTGACGCTATCATACAGTGTAGAATCAGAGCTAGCGATGCCCGATTCATGAAAGAATCATTCTTTTGAATCGTTTTGCCAATGAATCACTCGACGGGATAGCAAACGTTCTCAATCGGTTCGCGATTCAGTTTGAATCATTTGAAACGCTACTCCTGTGTTGAATTGTTTGGAGCGGTAAAAAGTGTTGTACATTGAACATTAGAGTGAGAAAACATCGCTGGAGGAAGTGGATATTTACATACACCGTAACCAAACCGGAAAAGCGTCTTTTCATCGTGTTCAGCTCCTGCCCTTGTGAACTTGTGAAGGACTCTGTCTTGCAGGTAAACACCGTTTTTCGACCAAAATAGTATCAAAACAGTACACTTTCGCACTTAAAGTAGCATGGCCCGTCATACTGTGATAGTTTCATGCTATTGTAAAAAAAGAAAAGAAAAAAAAAGTAAAAGTAAAAAAAGTAAAAGTAAATCAAAGTAACATTGTAAGTTAATTGTCATATTTTATTTTAAGATGTATCTGTTTCCATTGATGCAAGCTTTCCATTGATGTATGGTTTGTTAGGATAGGACAATATGGCCGAGATACAACTATTTGAAAATCTGGAATCTAAGGGTTCAAAAAAAAAAGTCTAAATATTGAGAAAATTGCCTTTAAAGTTGTCTAAATGAAGTCCTTAGCAATGCATATTATTAATCAAAAATTAAGTTTTTATATATTCATGGTGGGAAATTTGCCAAATGTCTTCATGGAACACAATCTTCACTTAATATCCTAATGATTTTTGGCATAAAAGAACAATCAATACTTTTGACCCATACAATGTTGGCTATTGCTACAAATACAGGCCTATGTGGTACTTACAGTAAGACTGGTTTTGTCATCCAGGGTCACATATTTAGGATAGGACAATATTTGTCCAAGATACAACTATTTGAAAATCTGCAATTTGAGGGTGAAAAAAAAGTCAAAATATTGAGAAAATTGCCTTTAAAGTTGTCCAAATGAAGTCCTTAGCAATGCATATTACTAATCAAAAATTAAGTTTTGATATATTTATGGTGAGAAATTTACAAAATGTCTCCATGGAACATGATATTTACTTAATATCTAAATGATTTTTGGCATAAAAGTAAAATAATTTTCTTGCTTTTTGACCCATAAATGTTGGCTATTGCTACAAATATATCTGTGGTACTTAAGACTGGTTTTGTCATCCAGGGTCACATATGTTTATCACTCTACCATTGTACCACCACCTATTATTTAAAAGAATTGTTTTATAAACGTAAAATTTGATTTATAAGTGTTTGTGTATGGCACATAGCCACATGTACAAGGCCTTGTTCTTCATGGCTGCATATGAATGTGCAGATCAGTGTTTCTGACATGTTGTGTGTGTTTTGTTGAGAAGGGGACTGGAGGTCGACAGAGCGAGACAATGGCTGTGTTGATTGTGTTGAGTGACAGTACACACAGGACAGTGGAAAACACACAGATTGCCTGAGTCTATAATGCTGCCACATAACCAGACCTGTCCTTTACTTCACCGGAGCATTAGTGCATGGCTTATGATTATGGTGTGTGTGTATTTGTGTGGTAACCGTCATGGTCAATGTTCCCTCTTAGCTAATGTTGCTCCAGCACAGACCAAAAAAAAAAAAAAAAAAAAGTCAGCGCAGAAGGCAGACTCAAATGTGTGAAAAAAGCCAGAGAGTTATTGAGTCAGAGCAAAATGAATGGGCATCGTTTCAACTGGAGTCCATCCACGTGTCCATTGATTTTCAGTATGGAACAGCAACGGTGGGAAGTCGTGATGCGTGGAAGAATGCAGCGATGATTAATTCATAAAATAAGGGATGCAACCTAAAATAGTACTAAGATTTTAAGATCAAAACAGCACTGTGTTGAAAGATTTTTTCAAATTATATACAGCTGAGGTCATAAGTTTGCATACACCTTGCAGAATCTGCCAAATGTTAATTATTTTACTAAAATAAAAGAAAATGGATGCTATTTTTGTGTATTTAAACCCTTTCCAACAATGACCGTATGATTTTGAGATCCATCCTTTCACACTGAGGACATCTGATGGACTCATATGCAACTATTACAGAAGGTTTAAACACTCACTGATGCTTCAGAAAGAAAAACGAGGCATTAAGAGCTGGGGGCGAAAACATTTTGAATTTGAAGATCACGGTAAATTTAACTTAATTGTCTTCTGGGAAACAAGTATCTTCTGTTGCTTCTGAAAAGCAGTGCTAAATGAAAAAAAAAAAAAAAGATATTTAGGCAAAATAAGAAAAATGTACACATCTTCTGTTCACATTCTGTTCAAAAGTTTTTACTCCTGGCTCTTAATGCATCATTTTTCCTTCTGTGGCATCAGTGGGCATTTGAACCTTCTGTAATAGTTGCATATGAGTCCCTCAGTGTAAAAGGATGGATCTCAAAATCATACAGACATTGTTACAGCTGTGGATCATTCAGGTAAAAACAAGAATCATTCTTTTAAATTCAACTGTTATTGTCTCTGTTAATTTATGTGAAATATTTAATTCAGGTCAGTACTAAATAAAAACAAAAAGCATTTTGTATGATTCCTCCTATTTTGGTAAAATAATTAACAGATTCTGCAAGGTGTATGTAAACTTTTGACCTCAACTGTATGTGTGTGTGTGTGTGTGCAATTACAGAGACAAATATTTATTTTATTTATTTATTTGCATGGTACTGTCTTGAACATGTGTCGAAGACTGGCACAAATGAGAAGAAATTGTTTAATTTAGTCCTTTTTTTTCCCCTTTGTGCACGAAAAGTATTCTTGGAAATTAAGGTTCAGCCACTGATGCCACATGGACTGTTTTAACAATGTCCTAACTACCTTTCTGGGCATTGAACATAGTTGAGTTGCTGTCTATGCAGGGTCAGAAAGCTCTCAGAATTGATCAAAAATATCTTAATTTGTGTTTTGAAGATGAACAAAGGTCTTACGGGTTTGAAATAGACGTGAGAATGAGTAATTAATAACAGAATTGTCATTTTTGGGTGAACTATCCCTCTAACAACAACTACTATAAAATGTTTTAAAAATGAAGGGCAAAAAAGCTCAAAAGTTCACAAACTCCTAATATTCTGAAAGCTATTCACCCATTCTATTCTATCTCTTTTTTCTCCACCTACTGGCTTACTCAGCTGTGGTGCATTGTGGTACTGACTTGTGTTGATTGATGTCTGAGTAATGTTTGTGTTTATTTTTAAAAATAGAAACTCTGTCATGTTCTCGCTGCCTGCGCTGTTCCATTTCGGTAAAGCTCTACTGTGCAGCACATTTGACTACAGATAATCAGATTGTCATTGCTGTAATTATTTATTCTTCTTCAGTTATAAAAAATAATTGATCTGGCTAATATTTTCTGATTCTTGCTTTTTGATTGGTTATAATGCATTTAATGATTTGCATGTCACTGGAGAGATTTACCAAACTGTTTTACTGATAATGTGAAGGATTGTGCATGTGCATACAGAAACACATATGGTTAATATAATGCATTTGCATTTGTATTGGAAGAAAAATAGTAGCCTTTGTTTAAAAAAATAATTAAAGTTCATAATCTGACATTTCCAAGGAAGGGATAATGTACAGGCAGCCGGTAGTTATCGCAGAAATAAGCCCCGACAGGTCTTGTATCACACTGAAGGGGCTTATTTCGCGATAACTACAGGCTGCCTGTACATTATCCCGCTTATTACACGGCTACTTGCCACATAAGGAAGAAAACTGGACATGAATATGAATTTGAAACCTTTTATTGGCATATTTGTTTTAAATTAACATTTTTATCCTTCCGCGGAGCGATATAGTACCACGTGACAAACATTCAAACTATGTACGTTAGTAAGACAATTTAAATAGATTAATGTCGAAATTTTCCATTGTTAATTGTGGTTTTCCAGTGTTTGTCACAAGATGGCGCCAAACGGTAATCTTTGTTGGCACGGAGGGATTTTAAACATACAAGTAGTACCGGCTATGAGTTATTACTTTGGAGCGGTGATTATTTGAAAAGAACGAACCTGCAAATGTCTCAACTGACCAATCAGAATCAAGCATTCCAAAGAGCCGTGTAATAAGTAAAAATGTTGACTTTGAATTGATTTTAACCATGGGGATTGATTTGATTGGCTGTTACACTACCAGTCAAAATTTTTTGAACAGTAAGATTTTTATTGTTTTTTAAAGAAGTCTCTTCTGCTCACCAAGCCTGCATTTATTTGATCCAAAGTACAGCGAAAAACAGTAAAATTTTGAAAAAATTTTACTATTTAAAATGACTGTTTTCTATTTGAATGTATTTTAAATTGTAATTTATTCCTGTTATCAAATCAAAAATGTCAGCATCATCACTCCAGTCTTCAGTGTCACATGATCCTTCAGAAGTCATTCTAATATGCTGATTGTCTGTTCAAGAAACATTTATTATTATGAACATTTAAAACAGTTGAGTATTTTTTTTCAGGATCATTTGATGAATTATAGAAAGGTCCAAAGAGCAGCATATATCTGAAATAAAAAGCGTTTGTAAAATTATGAACTATACCATTCAAAAACTTGGAGTCAGTATAATTTTTTGTTTAGCAAAGGTGCTTTAAATTGATCCAAAGTGATGATAAAGACATTAATGATTTTACAAACACTTTCTATTTCAGATAAATGCTGTTCGTCTTAACTTTCTATTTATCAAAGAAACCACACACACACACACACACACACACACACACACACACACACACACACACACACACACACACACACACACAAATCTACTACTACTAATAATAAATGTTTTTTTTTTTTGCAGCAAATCAGAATATTAGAATGATTTCTGAAGGATCATGTGACTGGAATAATGATACTAAAATTCAGCTTTGAAATCTCAGGAATAAATTACATTTTAAAACAAATTCAAATAGAAAACATTTAAAATAGTAAAACTATTTCTGAATTTTACAGTTTTTGCTGTACTTTGGACCAAAAATGCAGGCTTGGTGAGCAGAAGAGACTTCTTAAAAACAAACAAAAAAAATAAATAAATAAAAATAAAATAAAATCTTACTGTTCAAAAACTTTTGACTGGTAGTGTATGTGCCAGACTGGAGGGAAGATGTTGAAACATAAGAGGAATTCAAATTCTAATTGTTGCTGATAAGAAAAGCAATGCATTAAAAACATAAATAGGGTGAAATTTGTTTTCATATCCACTCCAATTTGTGTGTTTGCTTGTCATGTGTTCTCTTGAATTCTCAGGTGCCAAGAAAGGAGTTCAGCTATGTGCCAGACATGAGTCTTTCTCCTCTGCGTCCTGAGCTTTCATTCACAGGCTAGACACTTGTGGGATATGCTCACGTGGCGAGCTCAACAGACGACCCTCTATCCTCTCTCTTCTCGACTCTCTTCTCACTGATGGTATTCATTCAGAGGTCACATTGATTCGAACTGTCTGGATACTGTAATCCTGTTTTATATGCTCTGGGAAAGCCGGGCCGGGAACTGTCCTTGCATAGACATTTGTCATCTAGGACTGTCAATGTTAATACGTTTACTTATGAGATTCATTTATGTTTAATGGTGTTACATTTGTTTATTCTGTTCAGTTGGGTTTCTGGTAAAGCAAATTGCGTCATCTTTCACATGTTAGTCTGGCTGCCAGTTAATTATTCTTAAAAAAAGACTTCTTAATGGGTCCTTTTTTTTTTTTTTAAATTAATATGAATTGGATATAAAATAATTTGCATTTTTCTTGGAGTATATAATATGTCAATTGTTTCTAAATACACAAAAGATGGATAAATGGTTAGACAGGTGGATGTTTTATAATATAGTATTAATTTTACAGGTGTAATCAAATGATGTAATCTCATCTAACATGGACTAAATGTTCAGGCTCAGACGAGAACGATCCTTTTCGGTCAGTTATTTTTGACCTAATGAATCGCATGACTTATGACGGGACTTTTAATCTCTCCAGAGCATGAGGTAGCTTATTTTGAACGGTTATGATCCCGAAAGTCATTTAGGCAACGGAATAAGCGGATTTCGGCCTTCATGTCCCCTGAAAATTGGGTCAGTAAATTGATGTGGCCTTTGCCAAGCAATTCATTTTTATAGTGGTTCGCTGTCAATACTGTGAGAAGCATCATCATGTCATAGTGCAGATGAATGCTTGTTTTGGGAGATGTGCCCAGAATGAATATTAACTTTGTTTGTGTGTAATGTGAAGCAAACATGCGTTTAAAAAACGTAAACTTGTAAATTAAGGTTTTAGTGATTGCTGTTTGTCTGAGGGGGCTGTAACACTATGTATACAGTCAAACCAAAATTTATTCAGACACCAGAAGTAATTTAGATTTTTTTTTTTTTATACTACACTATAGTTTATTTATGTAAGTGAGGATAGCAAAATAAACTATGACATATTATATTGAAAAAAATCTTCATACAGTGGCCTACCAGTAAAATTAATAAAAAAATTGGGACCAAAAATTTTATTTGACACTTTGACCTGACCGTGTTTTGTTACATTCCTTTCTATCAAAGTTATCTAAAATTATCAAGGTGAATTTGTTCTGACACTGTTTAACTCTTGACTTTATTCTTGAAATATTTAGACTTTATTCTTGTAATTTTGACTGTATTCTCAAATTATTTAGATTTATTCTTGTAACTTCGACTTTATTCTCAAATTATTTAAATTTTATTCTCATAATTTCGACTTTATTCTCAAAGTATGTCGACTTTATTCTCAAAATATTTAGACTTTATTCTCATAATATTTTGACTTTTTTCTCATAATATTTTGACTTTGTTTTCGTAATTTCGATTTTATTCTCAAAATATTTTAACTTTATTCTTGAAACATTTCGACTATATTCTCAAAATATTTTGACTTTATTGTAATTTTGACTGTATTCTCAAAATATTTTGACTTTATGCTTGTAATATTTTGACTTTATTCTCAAAATATTTTGACTTTATGCTTGTAATATTTTGATATTCTCAAAATATTTTGACTTTATGCTTGTAATATTTTGACTTTATTCTCAAAATATTTTGACTTTATGCTTGTAATATTTTGACTTTATGCTTGTAATTTCGACTTTATTCTCAAATTATTTTGATTTATTCTTGTAATTTCAACTTTATTCTCAATTATTTTGATTTATTCTTGTAACTTCAACTTTATTCTCAAATTATTTACATTTTATTCTCGAAATTTCAACTTTATTCTCGAAACATTTCGACTTTATTCTCAAAATATTTAGACTTTATTCTCATAATATTTTGACTTTTTTCTCATAATATTTTGACTTTGTTCTCGTAATTTTGATTTTATTCTAAAAATATTTCAACTTTATTCTTGGAACATTTCGACTATATTCTCAAAATATTTTGACTTTATTTTCGTAATCTCGACTTTATTCTCAAAATATTTTGACTTTATTCTCAAAATATTTTGACTTGTAATTTAGCTTGTAATATTTTGACTTTATTCTCGAAATATTTTGATTTTATTCTCAAAATATTTTGACTTCATGCTTGTAATATTTTGACTTTATTCTCAAATATTTTGACTTTATTCTTGCAACATTTCAGCTGTATTCTCGAAATGTTTTGACTTTATTTTCAAAATATTTCAACTTTATTCTCAAAATATTTGGACTTTAATGTTGTAATTTCAACTTTATTCTCAAAATATTTTGACTTTATTCTCAAAACATTTACACTTTATTCTCAAAACATTTAGACTTTATTCTCAAAATATTTCAACTTTATTTTCAAAATATTTTGACTTTAATTTCGACTTTATTCTCAAAATATTAAAACTTTAATCTCATAATATTTTTTTTTTAATGTGGCACTAAAATGCTATCATCCTTTTCAGACATGTCTGTAAAAAAAAACACATTGATTGTTCAGCTGATAAAATCTTATTTTTAAAAGAAAGTCATGACATCAGTGATGTTTATATTGCATGATAGGTTGTACATTTGATTTGTCCATGGGAAGGGAATTTTTTGAGCTAATCGTATGCCAAATTGTCTCTGTTTAGGAATTTTAGAAAAAATTACATTTTCTTCTGAGGTCAAGTGAATGGCTTCAAATGTGTTTCAAGAAATTACATTTTATCCATTTTAATTACTCAGTATCCTCTTATAGCGTTTCTAAATCTGAGCAGCCTGGCACATGTTTAAACAGCCTGACATCTAGCCGATGTTAAATCACAAGTCAATGCTGGATCAAAGCTATATCCGCCTTGTTTATACGGTGAGAGTGGTGTCTTGGTGTGCTTGCTCTGTGCCTAATGTTGTTATAATTGTTATAGCAATGATAAGTTGCTGTGACACTGGAGGAGAGCGTTGCTTTACCACAGAACACAAAGCTGGATTATCTCCAAATATATGCAGAGTTCACAGACATCCACCAGGATATTTTCCATTAGTTTTGTTTTTTTCAGTTTTTTTTTTCTTACACTTCGAACACCAAGGGAAATCAAACCCACAGATTTATGGACTTTTATGTGTGTGTGTGTGTGTGTGTGTGTGTGTGTGTGTGTGTGTGTGTGTGTGTGTGTGTGTGTGTGTGTTAAAACCTCAGAGGGATGACTGTTCATATAAACACTCATTGCTCCAGCAGCAGAGGACTGCTGTCATTATCAGCTTTTGATGAGACAGCCGCCCTCACTGGGAATGAAAGCATAACATATAAAGTGTTTTTTTTTATGGTTTATGTGAGGGGAAAGGTGTAAGCGATATGGAATATGTATAAACGGACTGTTTTCATGATGCTATCTTTGGATAAATGAAGACATGTCATTATTTTTACCTATATGGACTTAAAGAAATCATGTAACCAAAAAAGAAAAGCCTGTCATTGTTTACTTCAAGGATGTAACCTTACGTTCAAGGATGCATTCTTATGTTCATATTCCTATCATTCCGAACCTGCATATTTTTTATTTTATTAATTTTTTTTAATCTAAAAAGGAAGCCGCCACATTAAAAGAAAAAAAAAAAATAAGATTACGAGATTAAAATAGAATAAAAAGACTTAATTCTCAAATTATTTAAACTTTATTCTCGAAACATTTTGACTTTATTCTCGTAATTTCAATTTTATTCTCAAATTATTTTGACTTTATTCTGAAAATATTTAGACTTTAAACATTTCGACTTTATTCTATTAAAAGTCTAAAAATTTTGACTTTATTCTCAAATTATTTCGACTTTATTCTTGAAACATTTCGACTTTATTCTCAAAATATTTTGTCTTTATTCTCGAAATATTTGGACTTTATTTTTGAAACATTTCGACTTTATTCTCGTATTTTCCACTTTATTCTCAAATTATTTTGACTTTATTCTTGTAATTTTTTACTTTATTCTCAAAATATTTTGACTTCTCAAAATATTTTGACTATTCTTGAAAGTCAGAATATTTTGAGAAATATTTTGACTTTTCTCAAAATATTTTGACTTTATTCTCTAAACATTCCGACTTTATTCTCAAAATATTTTGACTGTATTCTCGCAATTTTTTACTTTATCCTCAAAATATTTTGACTTTATTCTTGAAACATTTCGACTTTAATCACGTAATTTAGACTTTATTATATTTCTACTTAATTCTCGTAATTTTTACTTTATTTTCAAAACATTTCGACTTTTTTCTCAAAATATTTTGACTTTTGTTCTCGTAATTTCGACTTTTATTTTCAAAATATTTCGACTTTATTCTCTAAACATTTCGACTTTATTCTCAAAATATTTCGACTTAATTCTCTTAATTTTTACTTTATTCTCAAAAAATTTCGACTTTATTCTCAAAAAATTTCGACTTTATTCTCAAAATATTTTAATTTAATTCTCAAAATATTACAACTTTTAATCTCGTAATTTTAGATTTTTTTTATATATATATATATCGGTTGTTCAGCTGATAAAATCTTATTTTGAAAATAAAGTTTAGAGATGATGTCACTGATGTCTATATTGCATGATAGGTTGTATATTTGATTTTTCCAGGGGAGCCATTAAAACTTCTAGTCACAAACAATTGTTAAGTCACACACTTGAAATAAAGTTAGGACTTGATAGATCTGCTATAAACTGTATTTGTATAGAAAGAACTGGAGTGACATGATGACAGAATAATGAAGGCTGAATGTTTTTTTTTTTTTTTTAATGAACTGCCACTTAATCTCAGCTTGAAATCTTAATAACTTAAGCTTTGTATTTAGTTAAATCAGAAAACCATTAGCAGAATAAATTTACCATAATGTAAAGCAGGTTATTTTTGAATTAGTTGTGTGTAATCTATGATATCGTCAGTTTGGTAAGCTTGAGTAAACTGTGATCTGGAGTGAGTTAATGGTTGTCTCTAGGTGTGTTCAGGTGGGAGTGTAGGCAGACACAACATTAAGATGTTTCCTGCGGCGTGACGTTTCTCGGTGTGGGAGAGATGAAAGGTGAGGATCTCAGAGGGGAAGGCCTGTGCACTCTCAGCAGGTGTGTTTTGCCACCGCTGCTCCTTTTAGATGAAGTCTTGCTGATGTTTTTCTTAGACTTACTTAGGTGGATGGAGGGATTGATAAAGAGCAAATACACTTTTGAAATGGCAAATGGAGTTTGTTTAAAGCTATAGCGAGTCTTTAAATGATTAGTTCACTTCCAGAATGTCATGCAAAATGTTCATGTCTTTCTTTTTTTCAGAAAAGAAAAAGAAAGAAATGGAGGTTTTTGAGGAAAACATTCCAGGATTTTTCTCCATACACTCTTAAAAATAAAGATGCTTTAAAAGGTTCTTCAAGCGATGCCATAGAATAACCATTTTTGGTTCCACAAACAGCCGTTCAGTCAAAGGTTTTTTAAAAACCATCTCTTTCTTACCTTTTTATAATCTGAAGATCCACGGTGAATCTTTTGTGAAACTAAAAGGTTCTTCAGATGTTTAAGGTTCTTTATGGAACCATTTAGACAAAAAAGGTTCTTCCATGGCATTGTGAAGAACCTTTATTTTATGAGTGTATAGTGGACATCAATAGGAGTCCAAAATACAGCTTTAAAGGGCTCTACACAATTTCAGCAGAATATAGGTCTTATCTAGCCTGGGCCTGGGCCTGTGCTAATTTTGAGGTCTGGTAGTACAGTACAAAAATACATAGGCTACTGGCTTATATGTATGCACGTTTAATCATTCAAAGATCGCTATCTTGATTCAAACACACGCGGTCTTATACAAAACGGACGTGATTCTGCTATGTCCATTAAACCTTTGAAATCATAGTCACATCGAAATATTTAAACCTGCTTTTGTGCAGCTGCTGACCCAGAGAGCAGCATTCATCATGTGAGCTTTATGTTTGAAACCACTTCACAAACAGTCTACAATGTGATCAAATAGAAGCATGCACTAATGCAGCAAACATGTGGGCAGTGTGGAAGCATATAAAACTGTCTGAGAAAGATGCAAAAATCATTACAAGCACTGACAGTGAGAGACTTAGTATCGCATGTCTTCCATGAAAAGAGAAAGGGGTGGTTGTTGCTGCTCTATGATGACTGAAATCGCAAAATGGCCTTAAACCATTAGTAAATAAACTACAGAATGTTATGTTGTCTAGTACACACACAAATTGTATTTATTCTGCCAAAATAAAAGTTAACATTCATAAATAATTAGTAATTTTACTGTTGTTCTGTAAAATAAAAAAAAAAGTAAGACAAAAATAATAACAATCATTACAACAACTCTATTAATACAGTTATTATAACATTCTCCTTTGCTTTAACTTAATTTTAAGTTAAATTGTGCTTTGTTGGTAGGCTATAATGTCTACTAGAATGTTAAAAATGTTCAGTGTTAAATTAAATTGTAAGTAAATTTTAAATTGTAGTTTTGTAATAGATTTTTTTCTTTGAAAAACAAGACAAAACTGTAAAAAACATATATTAGCTATTTAATTTATGCAATGAAAAAAAATGTCATACAAAACACAAAAAAACGTGTTCGGTAATCGGCCTTCAGCCTACAGCCCAGTGTGTAATTTAGTTCGGCTTCTGCCAAAAATTTTCATTTCGGTGCATCCCTAGTTAAATGTATTTGATGTCTGGATTATTCATTCAAGAGGTTCAAAAACTGGACGAAACAAGTCTTCATTAATTTATTTCAAATGATTTTTACATAATGAATTCATTTTAATTAATAAATAATTTAAATAGACTCATTTATAACTTTCTAAACATTTATAAATAGACTGATTTATCAAATTAAATAAAACATTTTGTTAGAAACTAAATTAATACAGAAGTAAATTACATATTTTGTTTGGTTGTCTAATGTTTTGTTTTCAGAATAGTGGGAGAATCATAGCTTAAAAATACATAGGCTAATATATCTGGTATCTATCTAATATCATTAGTACCGCTTCTCACATTAAAGGGGCCAAATTATGCTTTTTCACTTTTTGAATTTTAGCCAGCGTGTGGTGTGTATGTTTGGGCCTAAAAAAACATCTACAAAGTTACAAATCTCAAAGTCTGCTCCAAAAAAAGATATGTAGTATTTTTATAAAAAAATCCCTTTTTAAGAACTACAACGAACGGCTCCTTTGGACTACAGCGTTTGTTTTCCAGATGCTATGATGTCACAGTGTGGCCCATTAGAATATCATTCAAATAAATCCTGCCTACGGAAATCAGAAACGTTGGCGGGTGGGGAGGGACAAGATGGGGGATTCGCCTAACTTTAGCGATGTAGCATGGACAGTCGCTTCTGGGATGCTTCAGCGAGCCGCAGGGAGGCGAGCATTGACTAAAGTGTCCGCAAGCTGCACCGGAGCCGCGCCGTTGACGTATGCCAGGGATAATCAAATCTGGACCTCGAGATCCATTTTCCTGCAGAGTTTAGCTCTTACCCTAATCAAACACACCTGAGCATGCTAATCAAGGTCTTCAGGATCATTAGAGAATAACAGGTAGGTGAGTGTGATCAGGGTTGGAGCTAAACTCTGCAGCGCATTGGACCTCCAGGGTAAGATTTGGGGAACCCTGACGTATGTGGTATAGAGGGTCCAAACACATGCGGAGCAGCGCCTGGTGTAAACACTATCATTGACTAGAGTGACGATCATCGGTTGTTCAGGGTTCGTACGGGTGCTTGAATTCCTTGAAAATGCTTGAATTTTAATGTAGTGTTTTCAAGGTTTGAAAAATGCTTGGATTTTGGATGAAGTGCTTGAAAGTGCTTGAATATGCAGTTGCATCGGTTTCATATTAATTAGCTTTCATACTAAATAGTTATTTTTTGTTATGCTTATAATATGTAAAAGAAAGAAAAAAAAACCCCAGCTCCGCTGGAGTGTGAGGCTGTGTCACGTGAGGCTGTAGTGTGATCTGCCGGTCTTTCTTGATGCGCGCCCTCTGATGGAACAGAGCGGTAGATAAAACATGCCAGTTATCAGGAGGTTGTTGCATCAGTCCTTGATGGCTTGAAAACGACAAATAAGAATTATGTTTAAAACGAGAATTTGGGGATCGCAAAATTGCCAGCCCGATGTCCCGGGGCTATTGTGTTTTCCAGTCGGGCTACCAAAATGTTTCACCGGACTATCTTAAAGTAGAGGGCTCGTGCTAGTCATTACAAACTCATCAATTTAGCCGTATCAAAGTTAAGGCCATAAAAAGTTTTAAATGTATTAAATAGTATAAGAAAAGGCTTAATCATAAGTTTAAGAGTTAGGGACGGAAATACGAGAATCGCGATAGGGCTGGATAAAACTTCAAATGGGAATGATGTCATACTGAATAAACATACACGCTGCACGTTTCAAAGTCAAAACGCGGCACGGATGTCTTTATATGAATGTATCTGAAGGGAACCGACTGTCCTCAGAAACGTGTCGTTGGCATTTACATTTCATGCCTGATAAAACTGCGTTAATGCTGATTTGTCTACAGCCGTTACTAGGAAACCGTAGAATTTCAGCACTCCTAAAGCGCCCTCTCGTGACACGGAATGAATTTGCGAATATTTAGCTGTTTAGTAAGATTATTACAAATATTGGCCCATTTTCTATGCAGCAAACACATAAGAGTTGTAAATGTAAAAGTTATGTGCTTTCTAAAAATCTAAACAATTAAGACATTTATATTTACAATTATATTTATGTTTTAAATAAATTATACTTGATTTATCCATTTTAAAGGTATAAAGGCTGAAATGCCATTGTATAAGATGTTTTGTTTTTGTGAAAATCTGAATTATAAATCATGTCATTTTATGGCTTAATGTTACTGTACATTGTTCAACCCCACTACGGTGTTCATTTTACTTGTGTAGCTCTTAAAAAGGGTCATAAATTGCCTTAAATTGATATTTAAAAATTCTGCAGATACACTGTAAATAATGAAAAAAAAAAAAAACTTGATATTTGTGAATAGAAAATCAGATAGAAGTCTAAATGTCAATCACAAATATTTTCAATGTTTAAAAAATGGTCTTTTTTCATTTGGGCCAGTTAAATTGTATTATTAATTTTATAGTGTCTTTTTGACTACCTTTTAGTACTTTTAGGCTGAAATGTGAAATGTATTTGTGAAAATCCTTCCAAGTTTTAGAAAGTTTTCAAGTTTTAGAATTTTAGTTTATCATATTTTTTTTTACAGTCATTTTATACCAGTCATTAATGTGTTACCATAGACATTGCCCTACTCCACTCATACAGTATTACTTTTATTTGTGCAGGTCTTAAAAAGCCTTTAAATTTTATTTTTAAAATACTACAGATACTCAGTAAATTATATTAATTATATATTTTAAATTATATAATTTGTATACTGAATGGTGACTATTAATATGGGGCAGTGTTATATGCAATCTAGACAGTTGTTTTTTAATAGCACAATAACATCTGATTTAAAATTAAGAACTCATGTATGTGAATAAGTAATTTACCACAGTGCTGGAAAATCTTGAAAATGCACCTTGAAAGTGCTTGAAAAGTGCTTGAATTTTACTTTGGAAAAGGTGTAAGAACCCTGGTTGTTGCGTCTTGCGCAGTTGTACACACAACTTGCTGCTTTGGGAAGGGGCGTGGCTGTCTAAGCTGTTCGGCAATTGCAACGCAGTGGGACTGCTAACCAATCACAACACCACATTTCGTTTTTCGGAAGGCGGACCTTCATCAAACCCGGAACTAGCCATTTGTGCCAGCCTGGGGAGAAAGCTGTTGTAATAATGAAAATGATGTGAAACATAATGCAGTTTTAGAACCACCAAGCATGAGAGCATGTTCTAGTGCACCCCCAAAACAAAATAAAGAAAAAATAGAACGCCTTTAACCCCCCCAACACCCCCTCCTCTTCTTTTTGTTCGTTCCGCGATCCATGACCTTTCCATCGTGATTATTTAATGCAATAAGTTTAAACTGAGTGCAAGATGAACATTTGTGGTTAAAAAGTATATAAATTTGTATTTTTTTTTTTTTTTGAGAAAATTAACGATTGTTTCGCTAGACTCTTAATCCTTGGCGGGGATCGTGTAGAGCAGGGGTCATCAAAAACTTGATTCTGGAGGGCCGGTGTCCTGCAGAGATTAGCTCCAAATTGCCTCAACACACCTGCCTGAAAGATTCAAGTATACCTATTAAGACCTTGATTAGCTGGTTCTGGTGTGTTTGATTAAGGTTGGAGCTAAACTTTGTAGGACACCGGCCCTCCAGGACTGAGTGTGGTGACCCCTGGTGTAGAGCCTATTGAAGCTGCATTGAAACCTTCAACCCGGCTCAGACTGTCTCCCATTGAAGTCCACTATATGGAGAGAAATCCTGAAATGTTTTCCTCAAAAACCTTACTTTATTTTCAACTGAAGAACGAAAGACATGAACATCTTGGATGACATGGGGTTGAGTAAATTGTCAGGATTTTTATTCTGGAAGTGAACTAATCCTTTTAAGATGATGTAGTTGTTAAAAGTTAAAACACTTTCTTCAATCCCAGTTCAGGGGATAAATGATGAATGCTAACAAATCCTTCATGATCCTTCATGCATTTTCATTTTAAAAAATTGTGTGTGGGATAGTGCGTCCAACCAAAAGGGAAATTGAAAGAATTGATAACTACACAAATAAACGTGTAGTTTACTGACAGTTGACACCAAGTGGTTTAGATTCAGCTGGTTAGCTGATTAGTTGGCCCCAGCTAACTATAGTATATCCACCTTTTTCTTCCTGTAAGAGTGAATGCAGCCATTTGTACATTTTATGGGTCTGGCTTCCGTTCTCATCCGCGTTTTGTAGCTATACAAAACAGCTTGTTTTTCTGCTTGATATTGCAAATTGGTGTGTCTTACCATATTGTTTTAATGTGTTATCTTAATTATGAGCTCACTGGTTTGCAGTGTAAACAGTTTTACCTTTTTCACGTTGTTATTCTTCTCGTTTTTTCCCTGTAGCGGAAAAATGAACCGAAAGTTCATTACTTCCCCATAGACTTACTTTGCGTTGATGAAAAAGGTGGATAGCATTGGTTGCAATGTATAAGGTAGAGACCAATACTGTTTATATAATTTTTTTCATTTTATAGTTTTGAAAAACAGCTTTGTGTCATCAAATCTATTTAATATTATTGCTTTTGCTGTTTGAAGTATTTTGTCTGAAGTGCTACTTAATGTAAAACTATTTTTGTTTTTGTGCCAGGCAGACTTATTATTCATCTTAATCTGATCTTTTCATTTGCATTCAGTTCCAAATCATAAAAAGTCTAATTAGATGAAAGCCCTTCAATTTGTAAAACATTAAACTATCAAAAAAGAAAAGGCCACACTAAATATAAAACATTCTTTATAGAGTTTCCATCCAAAATAATTTATGATGTATGATGTATGCCAAGATCGTGGTCTTGTGTTATGTTCCCCTAGTAAGTCCTCTTCATCATTTTAATGAAAAAAATGGAAGTCCAACTTCTCATTTATATTTAAATACAAATAAATTCTGTTCTAAATGATTCATGCATTTTTGAAACCTAGAGATATCTACAGAGCTTAAAATTATTACTGCTAATACAAACGAAAACAGGAGATCCAGTTCTAAAAATGATGTTTTTCATCTGAAGTGTGACGAGTCAGTGGATCAATAAAGAGAAGACATGGAGGGGTAATAAAAAGTGAGAGGAGTGTTTATTTATCTCGATTTCTCTTTCCGTGCATTTAGCCTTTTGGGTCTCTGCGGTTCACAGTAAGAGCAGGAACTGTGGCATTCTGGAAGAATTTTTTTCTTGCATGAGTGCCTTCGCCAAGTCTATCAGATAGGGTGCTTTTCTCTTTTTCACTTTCTTTTCTGTGTTTTTCCTTCATTGAACAGCAAGCAGCACAAAAGACCTGAGACTCTTCAAAATTTATGATGCATGTCTCATAACCCTTTTGTGTTTTGAAAAGCAATTATTTCCCATGGTGTTATTAGAATGGCAAATCAAGGGAAAGATCCAATCAGATATTAAAGTACAAATTATTTTCTTTTTTAATTTCAAAAGAAGGATGAAATGAATGTGTGATTATCAGTAACTGCTAAATTGCTTTATTTTAGACATAATTCCTCCTCACTACAGGTAAAAACATATATAGTGTGTGTGTTAATGTACTGTGAATATGCTGGAACAAATGTCTCAGTTCTTTACATTTCTTTTGTGCTGTTAAATCCTATTACTTGTGTCGTCTCTCATGCTGAAATGCTTCTACCTTTATGGCAGAAACAGGGGAATTGACTCACTTTTAACGTCAAGAAGAGCAACAAGGCAGAAATGAGGAGAGGGGAACGGTTGCAATTTACGCTTTGATTCTGGAGTGGCAGCTCCTATTGAGAGGAAGTTAGGAAAAGGAAAACTGATCCCTTTTCCCAGGAAATGATGATTAAATAATGGACACCTATGTCCTTGGTGAATTTGTGAGCCGTCAGCAGTTTTTCTTCTGTTGGTACTGGATTTGTGATCAATAGCTGGCTCGCAGCCAAGCCACCTAACAGCGCCAAACTTCAGTATTTACACCATTCCTGACAAACTCCTGGGGTAATTGAATTCCGTCTTGTAATTGAATAAATTTACGAGTCTTTTTAGAGGAAACTACAACCTGATAAGTCACGTGAGTACTCGCGTTACTTTTGAACTGGAGTTAGTGCAGACAGTTGGCAATTGCAAGGATGTCGGACGATGAAGCTACTGAATTTTATGAAGTAGTAGTTTAGTTTCCTTCCTGCTCGTCACTCGACTTATCGTGACTAAATTCAAGATGGCGGCGAACGGTAAATTTCCTGAAGGGACTGTCTGTATAAATCTTCTTGTAAATAAACTACCAGTGCTTTTTCAAAGTTCTCAATGTCTCGTTTTAAATGTCAGGGCCCTTGGAAGTCTACCAATGAAGTGTGGAGCTACTTTGTGCCTCGTAAATGGTGTAAAACAGTGATTTATTTACATGGCTAGTCCGATGCCCTATGCATCCTCAAAGACAAACTGTTGTTAGCATCGGCTAACTAACGCCAGATTTCGGAGTGCAGGGGTCAAGCCGAGATGAGCTATGAAAGGTAAGTTCACACTTGGTATCATGATTCATTACACTTTAGGTCAATATCACACCGGACTTCTCCTTTAATAAGAGAGTATTTTTTGCGAAATCCGAGAGCTTTCTGACCCTGCATAGACAGCAATGCAACTGACATGTTCAAGGCCCAGAAAGGACATCGTTGAAAAGTCTATGTGACATTAGTGGTTCAACCATAATGTTATGAAGCTATGAGAATACGTTTTATGCACAAAGAAAACAAGAAAACAGTTCTATGTAGTCGTGTAGTGCTGCTGACGTATAAAGTTGTTATTTTTCTTTTCTTTGCACACAAAAAGTATCATCTTAAAGGCATAGTTCACCCAAAACGCACTCGGGACAGTTGGACATTGTGGTGGATCAGAGGTAAAAAAAAAATGATATGAATACTGTTCAGTTTCTTGCACAGACCGATTGTTTCGTGTATTAAGACCTCAATGTATTGTCATGAGCCGCAGGGTTTAATTTGGTTTTGTCTGTGTATGTTTTTTTGACTCTCAAAGCCGTGGGTTCCATTGACTGCCATTATATAACTGACAGACTGCAACGGTTTGAGTTATTTTTTTTTTCCGTTTGTGTTCTACTGAAGAAACAAAGTCACCTACATATTGAATGCCCTGCAATGGGAAGCAGATAAACATCACATTTTCATTTTTGGGTGAATTATCCCTTTAATTTATGAAGATGAATGAAGGTCTTATGGATTTGGAATGACATGAGGGTGAGTATTTAACAGTAACAGGAATTTCTACTGTTCGACTTTAATATCAGTAAGCCGATCATAACTGTCTGTCTGTGCAGAGAGCAGTAACAGCAGGTCTAAATGACTCCATATGGAACTGCAGTCAGATGTTTCTTTTTTAACATTAAGAATAGACTCAAGAGTCCCTGCGCAATGATTGTTGTTCTCTTATGTTTTGCTGCTGCTACTTTCAGCTGAAGGCTCGCTGATGGATCCTTTAGTGCCTAGGTTCACTTGTCTCTTTCCCACAGGAAGACTTAGAAACCTTCATCTGAGGAAAGAGATGGATCTTCCAGCTGAGCTGTGGCGTCATTAGATACTTCAAAGAATGTGCTCTGACTGATCCTTACATAGCAAACAGGGATTTTCGCCAGTGATTTCTTACGCTAAATTGCATCCCAAAACAGTGGAAGCACCTCGTTCATTTAACGAGTTATTGTGTTTTAATGGGCTTGGCTTTAAAGCATTTAAAGCTTGTGATTCTGCTGAGTCGGGCTGAGCTGAGGGGAGGCAGCTAGGCATTGAGATCAATGGTGTTTGAATCGGGAAACAGGGTTTAACCTTTGAGGGTTCAGCAAAACTGCATCTCTAGACACTGGAGGAAATAATGACTGCAAGGAAATAAAGGCTGTGTCCCACTAGCTGACTCGAAACAACTCGATTTTTAAAGCCATGTCTCACCTGCCGACTGAAGTCTCGCCCCTTTCTGTCAGAGGTCTGTCACATTCTCTAATTAAAGATGGAGGAGG
Source organism: Garra rufa (assembly GCF_049309525.1). Classification (NCBI taxonomy): domain Eukaryota; kingdom Metazoa; phylum Chordata; class Actinopteri; order Cypriniformes; family Cyprinidae; genus Garra; species Garra rufa. The sequence goes on from NC_133382.1 coordinate 33,818,443, forward strand.
GCTGACGGATTAAACGACTGCCTCTTGACATTTTCTCTGATTTGCTGTCACGTGTAGCTCACTGAAATAAGAAAGGAACTGCCGTGTGGACATAAGCGATTCTTTTAGACTGCACTGTTATGGACTTTTTTTAATTCATTGCACACAGGCATTTTGTCTCTCGTGCACTGGAAAAAAAATGGGTGTATAAAAACAATTTGAACTCAGAAATAATCACAAATTATAATGGCAAGTAACACTGATGTAGGAAAATTGAAATAGCATGTTCTTGTTAAAAGTACTTTAATAATCTTTTTTAGATTATTTTATTTATGACTTTGAAAAATCGTTTTTTGCAGTGTATCTGTGAAAATGAAAAATTTCCATTTAACTTTTATAAAAGGAAGTTGACCATTTTTTTTTTCTTCTTCTAATAGTTCATAGCAACATTTAACATTAATGTGAAATATAAAAGATTGTGTTCTGAAGATCGTTTGGTGTCCTTTGAAGCTTGTAGAGATGTGGACTTTTACAGTGAGCATTTATTTATTTGTTTGTTTGGTTGGTTTGTATCTAGTCTCACACATTTAGATTTGATATTCAGTATTAGCAAATATTAAAAATATTTTGATTATTTAGGGGTGTAAATCTAAACGAAGCAATTTATTTTTTTTTGTATTTATTTTAATTGTATTTAATTTATTTTGGTTCACTGTAATTCACTTTTGATAATAAAAGTATAATTTTTTTTATACTTCTAGACAAACTTGCAATACTTAGAAATAAAGTCAGAATTGCGAGGAGATAAATCACAATTCTGACTTTTTCCCTCAGAATTGCAAGTTTATATCTCACAATTCTGAGATAAATATAGGAATTGCGAGATATACACTCGCAATTGGGAGAAAAAAGTTGCGAGTTTATATCATACAATTTTGAGTGTCATGCAATTCTGACTTCAAAACCATGGCCGCCATTGGCATTTAAGCACCTATTAGACAAGGTTAACGAAGGCCAATCGGAACTCGGTGGGCATGTTAGATTCATGGCCCTACAGGACTGTAAGAATTTTGAAAGAAATCGGCCACTAGTTGGCGCTAATACGTTTTTTTGGTGGTGTTTTTCACGTGTTTCACGCATCCACACAATATGCATATCATTTGATAGATCTCCTCATAACGAGCAACTTTGCCTCAAGAACCATTGCTGTCAATCAAATTGTTCATTAATTATTCACAAATATGTTAAAAACCTACTTTTGCAAACTAGTCCTAGGTTTTTTGATCTTGATCAGACCAATGCAGTGCAATTTTCTGGACTCTCTAGATGAATAATTATCAAAAAAAAAAAATGTTGAATTTGGTCTTTTGGTTGGCTATAACTGGGAAAAGGGGCGTGACCAAGTAAACCCAAAAGCCTATAAAACCTAAACGAAAACTAAAAACTTTATAAAACTTCTTGAAAACATGGGTCAGATGACTCTTAACAAGCATGCAAAGTTTCATAGAGATCAGAACATAGGTGGCGCTATAACAGTTAAACAGGCTTCAAAAACACAATTTCTATGGCCTCAAATTGCTAAATGCTTATATATTCAAACTAACACTAGATCGTCATATTATATATAGATCCTCTCATTCTGAACAACTTTGCCTCTTGGAACGCTAATGTCAATCCAACTTTTCTTTAAATATTTGATATTAATTAAAAAAGAAAACTAATTTTGTGACCTAGTCCTAGGTTTTTTACTCAAAATCAGTAAAACCACTGCAGTACAATTCTCTGGATTCTCTATATCAGTAATTATAAAAAAAGTTGAACATTTGCATTTGGAGAGTTATAACATGGTCATGATCTAGTGTACCCAAAACCTATACAGTCGTGGCCAAAAGTTTTGAGAATTACATAAATATTGGAAATTGGAAAAGTTGCTGCTTAAATTTTTATAATAGCAATTTGCATATACTCAAGAATGTTATGAAGAGTGATCAAATGAATTGCATAGTCCTTCTTTGCCATGAAAATGAACTTAATCCCGAAAAAAACTTTCCACTGCATTTCATTGCTGTCATTAAAGGACCTGCTGAGATCATTTCAGTAATCGTCTTGTTAACTCAGGTGAGAATGTTGACGAGCACAAGGCTGGAGATCATTATGTCAGGCTGATTGGGTTAGAATGGCAGACTTGACATGTTAAAAGGAGGATGATGCTTGAAATCATTGTTCTTCCATTGTTAACCATGGTGACCTGCAAAGAAACGCGTGCTGCCATCATTGCGTTGCATAAAAATGGCTTCACAGGCAAGGATATTGTGGAGATTGCACCTAAATCAACAATTTATAGTATCATCAAGAACTTCAAGGAAAGAGGTTCAATTCTTGTTAAGAAGGCTTCAGGGCGTCCAAGAAAGTCCAGCAAGCGCCAGGATAAAGAGGATTCAGCTGCGGGATCGGAGTGCCACCAGTGCAGAGCTTGCTCAGGAATGGCAGCAGGCAGGTGTGAGCGCATCTGCACGCACAGTGAGGCCAAGACTTTTGGAAGATGGCCTGGTGTCAAGAAGGGCAGCAAAGAAGCCACTCTCCAAAAATAAAAAAAACATCAGGGACAGATTGATCTTCTGAAAAAAGTATGGCGAATGGTCTGCTGAGGACTGGGGCAAAGTCATATTCTCCGATGAAGCCTCTTTCCGATTGTTTGGGGCATCTGGAAAAAGGCTTGTCCGGAGAAGAAAAGGTGAGTGCTACCATCAGTCCTGTGTCATGCCAACAGTAAAGCATCCTGAGACCATTCATGTGTGGGGTTGCTTCTCATCCAAGGGAGTGGGCTCACTCACAATTTTGCCCAAAAACACAGCCATGAATAAAGAATGGTACCAAAACACCCTCCAACAGCAACTTCTTCCAACAATCCAACAACAGTTTGGTGAAGAACAATGCATTTTCCAGCACGATGGAGCACCGTGCCATAAGGCAAAAGTGATAACTATGTGGCTCGGGGACCAAAACGTTGAAATTTTGGGTCCATGGCCTGGAAACTCCCCAGATCTTAATCCCATTGAGAACTTGTGGTCAATCCTCAAGAGGCGGGTGGACAAACAAAAACCCACTAATTTTGACAAACTCCAAGAAGTGATTATGAAAGAATGGGTTGCTATCAGTCAGGATTTGGCCCAGAAGTTGATTGAGAGCATGGCCAGTCGAATTGCAGAGGTCCTGAAAAAGAAGGGCCAACACTGCAAATACTGACTCTTTACATAAATGTCATGCAATTGTCGATAAAAGCCTTTGAAACGTATGAAGTGCTTGTAATTATATTTCAGTACATCACAGAAACAACTGAAACAAAGGTCTAAAAGCAGTTTAGCAGCGAATTTTGTGAAAACTAATATTTGTGTCATTCTCAAAACTTTTGGCCACGACTCCTATAAGAAAACTCTAAACTTCACAAATCTAAGTAAACTTATGCATCATATGTTCTGGTGTCAGCCATTTATTTCATGTTGACCTACATCCTAACAGCATAGAAGCCATAAAAAGCCTTATTTGCTTGAACCCAGGTATTTGCATTTTAAATGTATTAGTGGCCAAATGATTCTCAGTACAAAAAAGAGGATTAATTTAACTTTATTTCCATTAACCAGAAAAGTTGATGTGAAGTACACTGTAAACAAAATCTGTAGAAATTACAGTATTACTGGCAGCTGGTTGCCAGTAAATTACTGTAGATTTAAATTTATGCTATTTACTGGCAACAGTTTGTTCAAAGTTAATTGAACATTAAACATTAACAAGTCTTTATCTTTACAGAATAAAACTAAAATAACAGCCTCATGCAAAGCATTCTGGGAACCAAAATCTGAAGGAAAAAAAACAGAAAAAGGTTGATGAAGGTTTCTGGTTCCCAGAATGCTTTGCAGTAGGTTGTTATTTTATAGTTTTATTCTGTAAAGACAAAGACTTGTTAATGTTTAATGTTCATTTAACTTTGAACAAACTGTTGCCAGTAAATAACATAAATTAAAAATCTACAGTAAGTTACTGGCAACCAGCTGCAGAACTACAGCAAATTTTTTACAGTGTATACAAAGTTAAGGAAAGGAAAAGTTTCTGAGCTTCTTGGATAAGAGTATGAAGCAGCGATCTGAAAGGTTATGGTTTTACCTAATCGGAAAAGCTAAAAATACATCCCTGTTTTCTTTGAACTCTGGCAAAAAGAAGGTGAATTTGAGGAAGAAGGCGCCTGAAGATCACAAAGGAACAGCCGATGTGAGACCGTGTATCATCATCAAAGACAATAACTTTGAAGCCAGCTTTCACTGGGTAATAATTAGACTCAGTTGAGCATAACATTTTTCAAAAAGCTCGCTAATGACTTTATGTACAGCAAATTTAATTAAATGCCTAACCATTCACATCAGTTGGGAGAGGAATATGGAAAGTGTTCTCTCCACGCTAATGACTTGAAATTTCCAAGAGAAAGTAAAAGTGTGGCCTTTCCCCTGCAGAGAATGACTTCCATAATAGCAGCATTTAAGGAATGGAGATCATGATGAATAATTTGAAGGCCCTTGGTGTACACATTAAGGGATTATATTTAGGTATGCAAATGGCAGGATTACACTCTATGGTTGGGGATGGTCTCTTCTCAAACCGGACATCAAAGTCTGGTAAGGAGAGAATGTTAACCGGTAATTTACACGCTAGCATTATCTGTAGTTGGGTTTGCTGAAACGTTTCTCAGAACTGTTCATGTTATTGCATCAGCCAATACAAATATTACACTTAAACCTTGTGAAGTTCTGTTGAAGTTCAGTGTCTGTCATTGGACTTTAAAAGGAACCAAGAATTGAATATAAACTGAGAAATCTGTCCATTAATCCCAATGGGGGCATTCTGAATGCTGCCGTCTTTGCTTTATTGCCACACAGTTACATTTTTAGGCATTTTTTTAAGTCATAAACAGAGCAGCAGGTAAATATTATCTTGATTGACATTGCTGATTGGCTGATAGCACTATGACAATGTGCACAATCCCAAGTCCTTGACTAGTATATAAAAACTCCTTGCTCCAGGCTAGTGCATGAGCTGTGATGTCAACAACAGCAGCCAGGGGAAAAAACACACACAAGTCATGATGTGTTAAAAAAAAAAAAAAAAAAAAAACCTGCAAAAATGTCACTCGTAAAATACTGAACGATTTATTTATTCATACTTCTTCATTCAAACTACTAAGTTTGGTTTAATAATATTTTATAATGTAGTATAATATATACACCTTGCAGAATCTCAAAAATGGTCATTATTTTACCAAAATAAGAGGGATCATACTAAATGCATGCTATTTTTTCTGTAGTACTGACCTGAATAAGATATTTCACATAAACGACAATTAGGCCTATAGTCCACAAGAGCAAATAGCAGTTGAATTTATAAAAATGACCCTGTTCAAAAGTTTGCGTACACTTGATTCTTAATACTGTGTTGTTACCTTGTTAGCTTTTTATTGTTTGGTGATATCAGTTATTTTGTTTGTCCTGAACAGTTAAACTGCCCAATGTTCTCCAAAAAAGTCCTTCAGGTCTCACAGATTCTTTGGTTTTTCAGCATTTTTGTGTACTTGAACACTTTCCAACAATGACTGAATAATTTTGAAATCCATCTTTTCAAACTGAGGAACTCATATGCAACTATTACAGAAGGTTCAAATGCTCACTGATGCTTCAGAAGGAAAAACAATGCATTAAGAGCCGATCAGAAGATCAGGGTAAACTTATTTTGTCTTCTAGGGAATAAATAAGTATATTCTGTTGATTCTGAAGGACAGTACTAAATAAAAAAATATGATCTTTAGGCAAAATAAGAAAAATGTACACATCATCATCCCATTCAAAAGTTTTCACCCCCCAGCTCTTAATCATTTTCTATGATCCTTCTTATTTTGGTAAATAATTAACATTTTGCAGAATCTGCAAGGTGTATGTTACCTTTTGACTTCAATTGTATATTTTTGTAAGTTCTAAGATGTTATGTTGAATTTTTGATCAAACAGTAATATTGCTATTACTGTTACTGTTTACGATACAGCTCAAAAGAACAGTGTTTATTTACAATAGAGTATTTTTTGTAACAATGTAAAACACTTTTGATCAATGTAATGTGTCCTTAATTTATATTAAAATTATTTTGAATAATACTTGAATATTTGCAGATAAATAAATAATCGATTGTCCTGACCCCAAAGTTTTTTTTTTTTATTCAGTATATATATTGTGAGTAGCCTGTTTTTCGAAAATGTATTTGGTCTCCACCATTACTGACTGTTATCAAGTTCAGAAAGTGTTTTAGCGATGTCTGTGCATTTTTGATTGACTTTTTGTCAAGTTATATTTGCATATGTTACACTTTTCACCATGTGAACATTCACAGTGCAAGGTGAAAATGTATGTAAACACTTCAGGAACTGCTTGCTATAAAATGAACCCCACCAAACCTTTTTTTCTGTAATTGCAGGTCAAACTTGGACAAATGTATCTCATGCACAGTATTTCTACAAAATAACTAATTTCTTCCATGCAGTACCAGAACAGCATAAGGGAGTGTTTCCTCAGCAGGGCAGTGCACATGCGTCTCTTAGTAATCCTCTCAGTCTGCTTTCACATGCACACTCTGCCCTCATTGAAGTATGCTAATATTAAGCCGAACAGGTGTAGGGGAGAAAGGCCAACCTGTTTAGACACATTTACCAAGAAAAACAGACTCTTTCACACTCCTCAAGGTCATGCAGATGGAAGAGACTTCCTGTGATTGGGAGATACAGTACTGCGTGACACGGCTGTTATCTGTAATCATAGTGGACCAGAGGATCAATGAGGAAAAATCTTTTAACAATCTTTTATACACTTTACTAATCGTTTTTATCACCTTTGTGCACTATATTTCAATATATAGCCTATTATTTTCAAATGGAAGGACGTTTGGAATTCTGAAAGTTATTTCGCATTAATTTAAAGTGCATTAAACTCTTATCTCAAAAGATCAAGGAAATATGTATTGCTAAAGACCCTTTTAATTTCATTCAAACCAGGTGTGAATTAAGAATTTAAGCGTTTGCAATATCATTTTTGCATTTGCCAGATGCTTTTAACTACGTTGGGCTTCATTTTATCAGTTCATAGAGGTTGAACTCATGACCTTGAGGCTTCTAGAAACTTCTTTTATTGCTTAAGTACAACATATAATATTTGATGTTGAGCATTTTTATAGTAGGCCTACACAGGGTAAGATGGAATAGCATTTATTGTGGTAAAGCTGACTAATTAGGGTATTTTCAATGCATTTTGTAGGACTGATCATAAAAAAGTTGTATTCCATAGCCTGTTGTGAAACGATAACGATTCTTAAAACCCAAGAATCGATTAGTCTAGCCTGTTTTCAGTGAACGAATGTAACACACCTCTCCCATCCAATAAATCGCAATACGCTTTGTGCTTTGTTACTTTTGATATAAAACAAAGTCTCAGATTTTAAATTCTGTCTGCTTTATTACAGGATTCAAACAGCAAATACAGTTTTGCCACTGTTTAATGTGGAGTGACGGATCTCTGTAGTGCCTCGGTTCAAGAGAAGCGGCAGACGTAGCACATGTGAACTGATCATCTCCTTCGCTTTAATACCAGTTTGAAATAAACAGGAAGAAACATCTTAAGGTATGTAAAACGAAAGAGTACAATTTACCGAAATCCGTATCCTGTCTCATGTAATCGCTTAATCAGTGTTTCAGCTGTGGAAAGACGTCAAAATAATAGCAGCTTGTAAACAATGTCTCACAACGTCACATTTACCTCAGAAAAACACATTCGGTGACTATAAACTCTAATGAACTCTAGAGAGGAACATTTTGCTAAATATATGCACATATAACTTATTCATTATATATTTTTGGTAACACTTTCTATGAAGCCCCTATTTATAACACATTATAAGGGCATTTCTAAGGCATTATAATAAATGCATAATGCATTATAAGAAACCTTATAATATGTTATACCATCTCATGAATAATCATAACAACAATTATAATACATTATAATACTTGAGTTTTTGAGGTTATAACTCTTAAGATTATGATCATTTATAACACACAATGAACGGCATATTAAATCTTCTTAATTTATAATGGACTATATCATATTACATTTATTTTTTACATTATATTACGTTTTATTTTGATGGTCCCCTAAGTCTATTGACTATAAGCTTAAACTTTCGAACTACATGCCAACTAACACTCCTTAGAGTATTAGTAGGCTTAGGTTATGGATGGGCTAGGTAGAATGTTCATGTACTTGCAAAGTTACTTATAATATAACATAATAGTTTGTCTTTTGGGGAAACATCGAAATTTAGTGTTAGCATATATTCAGCATAATAATAATTACTGCTAGCTGACATGCAGTTGCAGAGTTACTTATCAAAATCTGTCTGAAGGGTACCATCAAAATCATCAAACTGTTCATATTACACATTTATCTAAACTGATACCTGATCTTAGGGTTCTTTGGGAAATATTATTATAATTACTTATAAGTGGTCTTTGTATGCTTTAAGTAAAGTGACATGAGAAACATGGCAAGATATGAGACTTATAATATGTTATAACTATGAGGAGGTAATCATTCTCTTAAAAGCTATAACCACAAAAAAGTAAAAATTATAATACATTAAAACTGTTCTTATGAATACTCATGAGATGATATAACATATTATAAGGTTTTTTATAATGCATTATGCATTCATTATAATGCCTTAAGAATACCCTTATAATGTATTATAAATGCGGGCTTCATAGAAAGTGTTACCATATTTTTTTACTGTTCTTCAGTGTTTTATGTTTAAATAAGTCTGTTTAAAAGTTTTATGACAGCCACCA
>NC_133382.1:33827850-33866082 GCF_049309525.1 Garra rufa
AATATACATGTTTGTGTGTGTGTTTATATATACATAATAAATATACACAGTAAACACACATTTAGTATGTTAACATAAACTTTTATTTTGGATGCGATTAATCGCGATTAATCGTGTCCCAGCCCTAATATATAGACTTAGTTATTCTAACTTCATTATTATAAAACTAAAGTGAGTGTAATTTAAGCATTTGAATACAAATCAGTTAATTTTAGCCTTTAATGTCATATTAATGTGGTACCAACTGACTCAAAAGTTTACATACGCCTAATTCTTAATACTGTGTTGTTACCTGAATGATCCACAGCTGTGTGATAGTTGTGATAGTTGTTCATGAGTCCCTTGTTTGTCCTGAACAGTTAAACTGCCTGCTGTTCTTCAGAAAAGTCCTTCAGGTCCCACAAATTCTTTGGTTTTTCAGCTTTTTTTTTGTATTTAAACCCTTTCCAACAATGACTGTTTGATTTTAGATCCATCTTTTCACACTGAGGACAACTGAAGGACTCATATGCAACTATTATAGAAGGATTAAACGCGTACTGATGCTTCAGAAGGAAACAATGCATTAGGAGCCTGGGGTGAAAACTTTTGAACAGAATGAAGATGTGTACATTTTTATTATTTTCTTATTTAAATATATATATTTTTTTCATTTCATTAAATTTTTTCAAAATTTTGTGTATTTTAACCATTTTCAACAATGACTGTATCGTTTTGAGATCCATTTTTTCCACACTGAGGACAACTGAGAGACTCATATGCAACTATTACACAAGGTTCAAACACTCACTGATGCTCCAGAAGGAAACGCAATGCATTAAGAGCCAGGGGTGTAAACTTTTGAACAGAATGTGTATCTTTTTTTGCTTAAATATCATATTTTTTTAGGACTGCCCTTCAGAATCTACAGAAGATACTTGCATGTTTCCCAGAAGATAAAATAAGTCAAATTTTCCCTAATCTTCAAATTCAAAAAGTTTTCACCCCCCAGCTCTCCTTTAATGCATAATTTTTTCCTTCTGAAGCATCAGTGAGCATTTGAACCTTCTGTAATTAGTCCCTCAGTTGTCATCAGTGTGAAAAGACGGATCTTAAAATCATACAGTCATTGCTGGAAAGGGTTCAAATACACAAAAATGCTGAAAAAACAAATAATTTGTGGGACCTAAAGGATTTTTCTGAAGAACAGTGGGCAGTTTCACTGTTCAGGACAAACAAGGGACTCATGAACAACTATCACTACACAAACAAACAACAACAACAACAAACAGCTGGGGATCATTCAGGTAATAACACAGGTTTAAGAATCAGTGTATGTAATTTGAACAGGGTAATTTTTTATAAATTTAACAATTAATTTTTCTTGTGGATTATATGTAAACGTCTTTTATGTGAAATATCTTATTCAGGTCAATATTAAATAAAAAATGACGTGTGTTTTGTGTGATACCTCATAATTTAGTAAAATAATTAACATTTTGCAGATTCTTTAAGGTGTATGTAAACTTTTGACTTCAACTGTATATCCAAAATCTATATAAGATTGAATAGTGAAATTTGTGCAAAACCTAGCCCTTCTACTAACTACTACAACTGATCAAATTAAGATGATGCTAAACTAATACAGTGCTTATATCTCCCTGTTTCCTTGCATGTCTATAAACAGCATGCAATGTATGTCACACATAACGTTCATGCTGTGGAAACCAGAGCATGAAGCTCCACAGCAGTGCACACCTGTCAGCCGTGTTCCCTTGAGGGATCTTAAAGTCCATTATATTGAGTGTTTGGCATTAAGAAAGCCTTATGCTAATGAAAGTGTTGAAATATGAATTAAAATACAAAAAAAGGTCAGGTTGTGCTGCTGCAGGTGTTTCCTGTTAAGCTGCCGTCACAGAAGCTAGAGTTTGAATATTAATCATATAGCCAAATATGCTTGGAGAAATCATGGAGCGAATGAGTCACTTATTAATATCATGCGTTGTTATACTGTAAAAATCAGCTGGTGGCAGTTTGGTAAACTGCCTTTGGCAAGTCTTATTTGAAAATCCAATATTCCTGAGGAACACTTGTCTCGCATCATTAGCAATTGGATTAAGAATTCCCTTTATGCTTTTTCGCTGCATTTTCCTGTGAAGTATAATCTTTGAAAATGTTTTTTTCTTTTTTTTTCTTTTTTCAAGGTGGAGGTGTCTAATCTGTAAGGCATTTTGATACGAGGCGCTGCAGCAAACCTGAAGCGACAAAGATTTGAACTACAAAAGCAAATCCCCGCTGAGCCTTCATGCAAAGCCAAACCTGATGTGGAGAAGATGAGGATAAATGTCTTTAGTGAGGCAGATCGGACAGGTAAAGGGAGTGATCATCAGGTGTTTTTACAGCCAGAACATGAAAGCAGTGTAGATATTATAAGCCTGGCTAGTGAGCTGTGTCTCGCGTAGATTATTTATCGGGATACATTCACACGGATGTGTAAACAAATTAGCACAGTGGCCGCCAGTGAGGCTTTGCTTTCATAGAAGAGATTTAGTGAGCAGGAATTACAGTATCTCATCCCTCAGATGAGTTTTTAGGATATAACTGGTTGTTAAAAAACATTGGAAATTTGGAAAAGCTGCAAAAGTGCAAGGGTGACTTGAAAATATCACCTGTAAAAATGCCTGTAGAGTTTAACAACACCAGGGTCATGGGTCAAATATGCCAAATACATAAATATTAAGTTCACAATGGTGCTAGTATGCAGTGACCTGAGGGATTTAAACTGTAAATGTTTTGCTTCTAAACATCATGCTGTTATACATTTGACAGTCTAAGATGGTCGTTTTCTGAGGGTTTAAATAGGTGATGTACAGTTTTGTAGCATTAAACGTTTTGTCTGTCTACTTTTGTGGTTTCTTGTTGCAAAAATAGTCTGAAGTTACTTTCAAATGATGATTATTCACTCTCTCTTTGATCTTGAAATGAATGTTTTATGATTAGCTATCTATATATAATTTTTAAGTCTTTTTTTCATGGCATTTTTTCATATACACACACACAGACACATGTATGTATATGAACAAATACCATGAAAAAAAGACTAAATATATATATATATATATATATATATATATATATGAGAAGATCAAACAAGATCAAAGAAACATGTACATTTTTTTATTATTATTCTTTTATTTTTGTGTAAACAATTAGACCAATGGTGTGGAAATATATTTTCTTACAGTACTTTGCATGAACTACTCCTTAACATACTCATCCATTTGTTCAGTTTGAAAACTGAATACAATTCTTTTATTATTTAAAATATTTTGTAAATAACTTTAAATGCTAATAATGTAACTAATTTTGATATTCACTATTTTGTTGCATTTAAACTGCAAATGTTTTCCTGCTACACTTGATACTTTTTTTAATTTGATGGTGAGAGTTGTTGTGAGAGATGTTTGGTTTAAAAATGGGCATTGGATTAATGTACCTTTCCTAAAAAATGGTGTAGAAACAGTTTACACTTAGAAATTGATAGTAAATTTCACAAATTATTACAAAGAAATATCAAGTAACACGCTGAATTAGATGCAAAATTTTTAAATAGAAAAACTGAAATAGTATTTTCTTGTAAAATCACATATTTCAGTAATCTTTGTTTTATTTGCAACTATATATATATATTTTTTTTTTTAGTAGACAAATTATTTTCAATATACAAATGAGGATTGATTCTTGTGGCAAAAATGATCAGAATTTTATTTTATATAAGGATTATTGACTCTCTCTCTGATTTTTATCATTGGCAATCCATCAGGGCAGAATGAATACTCTGTAGGATGTGATATGTAAATATGCTGTCATATGTTAATGTACTTATGGTTTTCAGCATAGTCATGATGGTTTCTGAACTAGGGGTGGGAATCTTCAGGCACTTTACGATCTGATCCGATTCCGATTCTGGGAGTCACGATCCCATTCCAAAACGATTCTTGATCTAGATTTTTTCCCCAATTAATTCTTCTGCTGTGCAAATACATCTTTACAACTTTACATTTTAACAAAATGTAAAATTGCCATTTCTGTGCTTTTTTGTTATAGTTGGAATCTCTGGATGTCAGTACTGCCATCTTAAATGTACGGGTGTGAATCTTCACTAGGGGTGCAACGGTTCTTGGTAAAAAAATCGAACTGTCCCGTTCTCCTCCCACGGTTCGGAGCGCACCAGGACCGCGGTTCAACTTGAAACTGACATGTAATGTGTTTTAAATAACAACATGTAAAACAAACAGGGTTCGGCTAATGCATGTTTCTGTTGATGGATGCGCATTCTGGCTTCCCAATACGTTAAAACAACAGCGATTAAATAAAAAACGTGGACAAACCATTCTTGTTCAATGCGAGTGCCATATGCTGGAATATGAGCAGTCATTTATTCCGTCGTCTCCCGGGTGCTGATAGCGCTCATGTGCAGGTGAGACCTGAACAGCACACATTGCTATCTGGACTTAAACTAAACTCATTTAAGCTTTGCCAGTTTCAACATTTAAGAGCCATAAGACTCTGCCGAAGTGCGCAAACCCGCGCCTCAGAACGCGCGGAAATATTAAGCTCTTTTATTGTGTTTGTGCTTTAAGTATCCAAAAGTTTACAGACAATAGTTTTTCTTTTTTCCTTAGCATTACAGCTGTTTGATTATTCCTGATGAGATCATAGACAGTGGCAGCTTTAACAGGCTGCATTCAAACTATTGCACAGATCTATTTCGATATATCAGATGTTTTGTCCTGCTCCGAAAACTGACTGAGAGTACTTCAAATTCATATAAATGTATTCGAAAATGCAAGTGCATTTAACTGCAAGCTCAATCGACCTTTAGGACAAACAAACACAAAGCGCACGTAAAAGTCTGTCAGTGCGCGAGTTCCGTGCATCTAATAGTACTGCATTCCAAACGGCATAAATGAAAGCATATCTAAAGTAAAACACAGCGGGTGGAAGCACACACTGTCAAGCAATGCGCACGTGTCTAGCGTGCACACGTGCCATATGCGGGAAAAAAAACAAGCTCAGAATCGATTCTGAAATATTCAGAATCGTTGAAGAGAGAATCGCGATGCCCACTTTGAACCCACTTTTGCTAGCGTGAAGCTTTGCGTAGTGAATGTTAGCAAAAGTCCATACAGAATTATATATCTCCTTTAACAGCAGATCTATAAAATTACTGTAAAAGTACTGTACGGCATCTCTTATTTGTCTTAATTTAATTGCTTTTTCAAAAAAGAAAAAAGAAACTACTAAAACTTCCTGTTGCGCAAGAAACTGCTAATGAATCAGGGTGATTTCCACATGCAGTCATCATGCTTTGCACCCATTCTGTGTAACTGAGACTCATTATCTTCTGGAAAACTCTCTGGGGTCATTGTTATTGCACAGCAAGATACCGAATGATATTTATCTGGCCTCAGCATTTCAGTATGAAAATAAAACTAACGTGAGATCTGTTGATATTATTAAAGCTTGGAATGCTTAAGCTTGGGTAATAAAATAAGGCATAACTGGCTATTTGTTCAGTTACGTCTATTTATTTTATTTTTTTATTGGCTAATCTGGTATATACAATAACAAGATTGACCTTTTTGGCATGACTCAGGCCAGATTCGACCCCACATGGATGCAGCGGATCTTCCTGTGTTGCGTATTCTAACCATTTACTCATAAAAGAAACATGCATTTATCCGGAGGCCATCACCAAATTTGAAGAAAATTAAATGGATTCTCATGCATGGAGTTCTTCATTAGGATAATGCACTTGGGTATAGCAACAATTCTGTTTTTCTGTTTCCCCCGGAAATAAGTGGCTAATATATGCAAATGCATGCATCAGCCTTCAGGTGGCTCTAAAATTAAAATGTCCCTAAACAGGCGTATACAAGCGCATCTTATTCCCTTCCTCTCGAACTGTTCTGAGGTCACAAGTTTATAACACCACGATATCATTATCAGACAAGTCAAGCGGCAAGAGTTTCAAGGGTACGGTTGAGTTGAGAGGAATCCTTGCGTTAGGCCAAATATTCTGACTAACGAGATCTTTTGGGTGCCTCGTGGCAAGGTGTGCCATTTAATGTCAGGAACTGCTGCGGCAGGTTCAAGGAGAGCTGCTCTCGCTGATTTATGAAAGAGGAGGACGGATATATGCGTTTCCTCTGCTCTTCGGCTGTACGTCCACATCCTCGGCCTGTTTTTCACCCATGGAGAGAGTGCATTATGTGTGAAGAGTGGCGTTCGCTGCAGGGTGAGCCCTTTCGGGTCAACAGAGGTGATTTCGAACACAAAAGCTCTTCGGGCTGTCTGGAGGAAGTCATGCGGCTAGTCCTGCATCCACTGTGAATCACAAACGCTCTCGGTTCCAGCCAAATCGTCACCCTCACAGGCTGATTTGTCAAACAGAAGGGTTTCTTTCACCTGCTCTCTCTCCTTCCTCACTGTCACTAGAGTCTCCGAGCTGCCTATTTGACAGTATTGATCTGTTTTTTTCGCCTCAGGACTGTCTACATGCTTGTAGCTTGATAGACTAGGCTCTGGGTTGGTTTTTAGTCAGAGGGTGTGGGAGATAAGCCTTTAAGACAGCATTCGAATAATCAAACTCTCATGTCAGGCAGGATGAGGTGAGAGACATTTCGAAGAAACCCATGCAGATGTAGTACATCCTGATTTCCAGCAATGCTCCTGCCAGGATTTGAGTTACATTCCTGAATATTGAAAACAAATTTGAATCTTTTTAATTGATTTGATCTAGTTTGCATTTTAGAATCCAGTTTACAGTCTACACTGCAAATGTAATGGTAGTTGTACCATGTAGTTTTTTTTGTTTTGTTTTGTTTTTTTTGTTTGTTGTTATTCACTATTTTAATTTGTGACCCTGGACCACAAAACCAGTTTGAAGTAGCACTGGTATATTTGTAGCAATAGGCAAAATACATTGAATGGGTTAAAATGATTTTCTTTTATGCCAAAAAACATATATTAGGTTATTATATATTTAGTAAAGATCATGTTACATGAAGATATTTTATAAATTTCCTACAGTAGATATATAAAAATTAAATTTTTGATTAGTAAAATGCATTGCTAAGAACTTAATTTGGACGACTTTAAAGGCATTTTATTTTTATTTTTTTTGTTTCAGATTACCAGATTCCTCCTTTCTTTCAAAACCAGTTAATTACAATCACAACTACTCCATATTCAAACAAACAAAAAAACACATAAATAATAAATAAATGAATAAAATAAATTGGCTGTATCAAGATTATTTATTTATTCATTTATTTATTTATTAGCAGTTGTGGTTACATTTATTTTTTACAACCCGTTTTTTTTTTTTTTTTTTTTTTTTTACAAAAACAAAATATCCTATATATTTTAAAATGTATTTTTAATTACAGGGATCAAAAAGATTTTTAATGTTTTTAAAATAAGTTTTTCAATAAGGCTGTTTTTATTAGATCAAAAATACAGAAAAAATGTATATTGTGAAATATATAATTTTATTCCTGTGAACAAAGCTGAATTTTCAGTTTCATTACTCCAGTCTTCAGTGTCACATGATCCTTCAGAAATCATTCTAATATGCTGATTTATTATCAATGTTGGAAACAGTTGTGCTGCTTAATATATTTTTTTTGGGGGACCTGTGATACTTTTTTTCTCAGGATTATTATATATATGAAAAAATAAAAAGAACAGCATTTATTCAAAATAGAAATATTTTCTAACAATATACACTTGTGTTCAAAGGTTTTTGGTCAGTAAATTTTCATTCTTTCTTTTTTTGAATAGTTTTATTCAACAAGGATGTTAAATTGAAAAAAAAAATGATAGCAAAGACTTATATTGTTAGAAAAAAAATATATATTTTGAACAATGTTTGAGCACTTGAGCACAATGTTTTGAACTTTTTATTCATCAAATAATCCTGAAAAAAAATATCACAGGTTCCGAGAAAAAAAAAAAAAAAAAAAAAAAAATATATATATATATATATATATATATATATATATTTTTTTTTTTTTTTTTCAAGTAAATGCAGCCTTGATGAGACTTCTTTAAAACAACAACAAAAAAAAAAACCCTTACAAGTTTTACTGATTTTAAATGGCAGTGTTTGTATTATATGTGTGTGTATATATATATATATATATATATATATATATATCCTCCAGACATGCCTAATTTATTTTTTAGCCAACTCTTTCTTACACAACCTTATTAGAATCATTTGCAGGTCCTTCAGCCATGACTACTTGATTCAAGCCTTCTACCAGCAACTCTATAGGCTCTATTAGGCATTGAAAAGAAAATCTACTTGTGCAAGGCTCAGGTATTTTTTCACAGCTTTTTGTATGAAAAACGAATAAATACCTGAATAAATGAGTCTATAAATTATCTCAACGATGTGACTCATTGAAATGAGTCACAAGAATGTTAGAATGCAGAATGTCTTGAGCGTTTTATAAATGTGACCTGTAATCATCCTGTTTTCCTCACTGTTCACCTCTTCCTACTATTTTTTTCTGCAAGTTTTTGTTCCTGTACAATAATAAGGAGTCATTTAGTGAGTTGGACTCATGTTGCGTGAGTTGATTTCCTGTTATCTGCATGCCAAAACCTCTCTCTGATTACTCATAGACACATAGTGAGCGCAGGAAATCAAGCTAGAAAGTTTATAAATGTGCTTCCTGTCCTGATGAATTATACATTTGCCTCTTTTACACATCTCCTTTTCATATTTATTTAGTCAGTCATACCTGCGAAGTAGCACTTGTTGCAGGAAAGGAAAAAAAAATCTACATTTGCTCACAGTAAAAACTGTCTCCTGCTGCTTTACAGTCCATAATAACAAAGTACTTGAATTGCAGTTTGATTTTTCTTTTTAATGTGTGGAATTTTACCTTTACCTTTAAATAGTCTTTTACTGAAATCACAACCACTGTCACTGCACGCATTTATTAACTGAGGTAACATATGTCGACCATTAAATTAATTAATAAACATTTATTTTTTAATTATTTTTCATTGTAATACATTTATATATTTTAAATTGTATATTAATAATGTCAAAAGAAAAAAAATCAAAGAAAAAATAGAAGTAGAAGATAAATTTGAAGTAGAAAGTCATATAAAAAAAATTGAAAATGTAGAAGTCAAAGAAAACGTCGAAGAGGCAGAAGCTATTGAAGAAGTCAAAGAAATAGAAGTCAAAGAAAAAGTCGAAGAGGCAGAAGCCATAGAAGTTGAAAAAGTAGAAGTTGAAGAAAAAGTCGAAGAGGCAGAAGCCATAGTAGTTGAAAAAGTAGAAGTTGAAGAAACAGTCGAAGATTCAGAAGCCATAGAAGAAATCGACGAAGTAGGGGTCGAAGAAAAAGTTGAAGAGGTAAAAGTCATAGAAGAATTCGAAGAAAAATGTTGAAGAAAAAATTTAAAAAGTAGAGGTAAAAAAAAGTCAGAGTGGCAGACACCATAGAACAAGTTAAAAAGTCGAAGAAGAAAGTCGAAGAAAAAATTGAAGATGTAGAAGTCAAAGAAAAAGTTGAGGAGGTAAAAGCCATAGAAGTCGAAGAAAAATTTGAAGAGGCAGAAGCCATATTAGAAGTTGAAGTAGAAGCCGAAGAAAAAGTTGAAGAGGTAAAAGTCATAGAAGAATTCAAAGAAAAATGTTGAAGAAAAAATGTAAAAAGTAGAGGTAAAAAAAAGTCAAAGTGGCAGACACCATAGAACAAGTTAAAAAGTCGAAGAAGAAAGTCGAAGAAAAAATTGAAGATGTAGAAGTCAAAGAAAAAGTTGAGGAGGTAAAAGCCATAGAAGTCGAAGAAAAATTTGAAGAGGCAGAAGCCATATTAGAAGTTGAAGTAGAAGTCGAAGAAAAAGTTGAAGAGGTAAAAGTCATAGAAGAATTCAAAGAAAAATGTTGAAGAAAAAATGTAAAAAGTAGAGGTAAAAAAAAGTCAAAGTGGCAGACACCAAATAACAAGTTAAAAAGTTGAAGAAGAAAGTCAAAGAAAAAATTGAAGATGTAGAAGTCAAAGAAAAAGTTGAGGAGGTAAAAGCCATAGAAGTCGAAGAAAAATTTGAAGAGGCAGAAGCCATATTAGAAGTTGAAGTAGAAGTCGAAGAAAAAGTTGAAGAGGTAAAAGTCATAGAAGAATTCAAAGAAAAATGTTGAAGAAAAAATGTAAAAAGTAGAGGTAAAAAAAAGTCAAAGTGGCAGACACCAAATAACAAGTTAAAAAGTTGAAGAAGAAAGTCAAAGAAAAAATTGAAGATGTAGAAGTCAAAGAAAAAGTTGAAGAGGTAAAAGCCATAGAAGTCGAAGAAAATTTTGAAGAGGCAGAAGCCATATTAGAAGTTGAACAATTAGAAGTCGAAGAAAAAGTTGAAGAGGCAGAAGCCATAGAAGTCAAAGAAATAGAAGTCGAAGAAAACGTTGAAGAGGTAAAAGCCATAGAATTAAAAAAAAAAGAAAGTCAAAGAAAAAATGGAAGAAGTAGAAGTCAAAGAAAAAGTTAAAGTGGCAGAAGCCATAGAAGAAGTCAAATAAAATAGAAGTTGAAGAAAAAGTTGAAGAGGCAGAAAGCCATAGAGATCGATGAAGTAGAAGTCTAAGAAAAAGTTAAAGTGGCAGAAGCCATAGAAGAAGTTGAAGAAGTAGAAGTCGAAGAGGTAAAAGCCATAGAAAAAATCTAAATTGAAGTTGAAGAAAAAGTAAAAGAATTAGAAGTTGAAGAAAAAAAATCTTAAGTAGAAGTCAAAGAAGAAAGTAGAGAAAAAAATCGAAGTAGAAGTCGAAGAAAAACACGAAAAGGCAGAAGCCATAGAAGTCAAAGAAAAAGTCGAAGTGGCAGAAGCCGTTGAAGAAGTAGAAGTCTAAGAAAAAGTTGAAGAGGCAGAAGCCATAGAAGAAGTCGATGAAATAGAAGTCTAAGAAAAAGTCAACGTGGCAGAAGTCATAGAAGAATCTGAAGAAGTAATTATTAAAAGCAAAAATTATTCCTGTGATGACAAAGCTACATTTTCAGCATGTTTATTTTTCAGTCTTCAGTGTTACATCCTTCAGAATTCATTATTATATGCTGATATGCTGCTAAGATTAAATTTATTCTACAAATATATATTTTAAATTGTATATTAATATTGTATTACGATTAAAATAGAAATATTGTTCATTAGTATTACTGTCTTCTTGTGTACATGAACATTGTAATAAAAAGTGTGACTAAACTTTAAATAGTTTTGCGATAGTCTGTTATGGTGGTCATATTTTTCTAATTCACCACGAATACAATAAATCCTGATTAGTTTGTTCTATATGGCCAGAGGGTCTGTAACACAAGCTATTGATTAAACCTCTCGCCCTTTGGCAGTTATAGTGAATAGCGTGTGTGCTTCCTTCGTTTTCTCCCCCTCCGCTTACTGGCTGGAAATGTATTACTGCAACCCCTTGCAAGATATCCAGCATCCATAATTGAGAAGCATTTGATAAATAGCTGGTATTTTCCATTTGCCAGTTGTGGATGGCTAAAGACTGTTTTGCAGGAGGAAGCTCACCCTGGCCATATCTTTGTGCAGAAAACGTTTTCGACCTGATAATTTAGTATGCAAATCATGTAAGGAAAATGTGACATTTATTCCCCATAAAGCAGCGTCTGTGCTCAGAATATAAAAAGAGAAGTTCCTTCAACTAATTCTGAAATGTACACGGCCTGTATGTTAATATACAGTTGGAGGAATATTGTGGAATATGCAAAATGTTAATTATTTCACCAAAATAAGAGGGATCATACAAAATGCATGTTAGTTTTTATTTAGTACTGACCTGAATAAGATATTTCACATAAAAGATGTTTACATATAGAGGAAATAATAGTTGAATTTATAAAAATGACCCCGTTCAAAAGTTTACATACACTTGATTCTTAATACCGTGTTGTTACCTGAATGATCCACAGCTGTGTTTTGTTTAGTGATAGTTGTTCATGAGTCCCTTGTTTGTCCTGAACAGTTAAACTGCCCACTGTTCTTCAGAAAAATCTTTCATGTCCCACAAATTCTTTGGTTTGTCAGCATTTTTTTTTATGTATTTAAACCCTTTCCAACAATGACTGTTTGATTTAGAGATCCATCTTTTTACACTGAGGACAACTGAAGGACTCATATGCAACTATTATAGAAGGATTAAACGCTCACTGATGCTTCAGAAGAAAACACAATGCATAAAGAGCCTGGGGTGAAAACTTTTGAACAGAATGAAGATGTGTACATTTTTCTTATTTTGCCTAAATATCTTTTTTTTTTCATTTAGTACTGCCCTTTAGAATCTACAGAAGATACTTACATGTTTCCCAGAAGACAAAGCAAGTTAATGCTGCAGTTCTTAATACGATGTGTTTCCTTCTGAAGCCTCAGTGAGCGTCTGAAACATTATCCCAGTTTCCAGTATTAAATTGTTTTCACAGTAATTCAATTAAAAAAGTTTAAGTTAGTTATTGTGATCTAATTTGATTTAGGGCAGCATTTAAAGTAGTTTGTTCATATTAGCTTGACCTTTAATGGCAAAATATTGACCTGAAAAGCTGTTTTATAACATAGAGTTGCTAAATGCTCAGCCAAAGTTGTTTAGCCCAGTTCTGTCAGTCTAAGTTCTCTTTACTGTCCCGCAAAACCTGCAGTCATGTAACCTTGATCATTTTGGACGTCAATCAAATACTGCCTCACATTTCTCTAGAAGGTACATGGTGACCGAATGGTCTTAAAAGAATAGAGAGTTTTTATAGTTGTATTTTTTATTTTCTCAATAATTACTTTCATTCTTCTCAAATTCTGCTAATTTTGAAGTTTATACCAGAATAAATGCAGAATAAAAAGTTATTACTTTATTTAGATATTCACCTTGGATTAAGAAAATAATGGTCTGATTGACAAGTTGTCATTTATCATCTTTTACAAAATGATACAAACCAAGTCAAGCTGTGAGAACATGATGTTCCCTGTGCAGCTTAGTGACATTTCGAAATGTGAGTTTGAAACAAAGGTGTTCTAGAGAAGTCAGATTTATCTCAGGCTGTCTAACAAGAATCATTTGTTCACTGTTGATGCCTCATACTCAGTCTAAATGAATTTGGACGGCACTGGACAGTATGTACAAGGATTTACATCATGGGATGAAATGGTCACTTGTTATGAAATAAGAGATTTATGGGGTGCGTAAACCTCCTCTTACAGAACAAGTGACCATTTAATTCCATTGTCTATTAAGGGCATAAAAGTTGAACCCTTGTGAACTGTCTTGTCATAATAAGGATGAGGAGCATTTATAATTACATCAAGGGATCCTCCCAAGGACACACACACACACACACCGTCTTTTTTTCATCTCTCCCACTTTCATTCTCTCATCCACTTCCTGGCATGATCATTTATTAGAAGAGTGCTCTCACTTGATTAAAAAATGATTTAGTTGAACATCGCGATTCTCGAGACACTTTGACTGCTTTATTTTTTATTTTTTTATGGCTTCCCTGCAAAAGCTATCACAGGTAGAGCATATGATGGTTCTCTTAAAGGGATAGTTCACTCAAAAATGTTGTTTCAAACCCTATTTCTTTCATGCAAAGACACAGTTTTCTTCATTCTGTTTGTCATATAGAGCTATTATCTGACCTCAGAATACATCTAGACCGCTTTTATGGCCCTTTTTGTCCTTTTTGAAGTTTGAGAGCCTCATTGTGATTGAAATTCCTTATTTTTTCCTGTTGTGTTCTACAGAGGAAAGTCATAGGGGTTTGGAATGACATGGGGGTCAGTAAATAATGACAGGATTTTATTTATTTATTTGGGGTGAACTATTATTTGAAGGGTTTGGTAGGAAGCCATGGTGGAGCTGCATTGACTTAAGACATCAGTCAATAACCCTGACCACTATAAGAGCGTCCATCACTCAAATCTTATTGCGAGTTAGCAAATACTGGCCTATGAAAGAGATGACAAGCATGAACTAAATAGGATATTACCTCAGCTGAAGGAGATTGAGGTCTGCTGTTAGACATTAACTTAAACTGTCAGGGCACAGACTGATCAATATAGCGAACACATTATCCCACGCCGCACACATCTTCATGACATAAACTTTTTCAATGTGCTGTAAAACAGCAGGGGCTGAATTCTTTCCACAAAATCAAGATATATGTTCATTGTGGTGAATGGGAAAATACTTGGAGGCCATTTTCCAGTAATATGGTGCACTTTGGTTTATCTTTAATGTTTAAAGATGTTTAAAGCTTTTTGCAGTGAGAGAATACCATGAAAAGTAAGTAGCATTAAAGGCATAGTTCACCCAAATGTGAAAATTCATCCAAATTGTTGAAATGTAGCACTACGTCACTTGCTCAGTAATGGATCCTCAGCAGTGAATGGGTGCCGTCAGAATGAGCATCTAAACATCTGAAAAAAACAAAAACAACAACAACAAAAAAACCATCACATGAATCCACAAGTAATCCACATGACTCCATTATATCAGTAAATTTTAAACTTTTGCTTCTGGCTAAAATATGAGACCATAATTAATAATAGTGCTTCCTCCAGTGAAGAAGTCCATCATCTGCTGTCCTCTCACATCAAAATCCAGCAATATTTTTGTTTAGAACTGTTTTAGACTGTTGTAATATCTAGAAGTTAAGTTAACATTTTAATGATGGATTTGTTTTTTTAGAAATGCACAGATTTTCTCTTCACAAGATGTTAACTGATGGACTGGACTGGACTGGTATGGATTACTTATTGTGATCATCTGTTTAGGACTCTCATTCTGATGGCACCCATTCACTTGCAGGTGAGCAAGTGATATAATGCTAAATCTCAAAGCATTAGTTCACTTCCATAACAAAAAATTTACATATAATGTACTCACATCCTTGTCATCCAAGATGTTCATGTCTTTCTTTCTTCAGTCATAAAGAAATTATGTTTTTTGAGGAAAACATTTCAGGATTTATAAATCCAAATATAATGGATATGCATGGTGCCCCATACTTGAAGAGTTTGAACTTCCAAAATGTGGTTTAAACGCAGCTTCAAAGGGCTCTAAATTATCCCAACTGAGGAAGAAGGGTCTTATCTAGCAAAACGATCAGTTATTTTTTTAACAAATTCACAATTTATATTTTTTAACCTCAAATATTTGTCTTGTCTCTGTGATGAGTTTGTGTAGTCTGTGTAATCAGGGTCAATACAGTTAGGGTATGTCGAAAAACTCCCATCTCGTTTTTGTCTTAAACTTCAAAATCGTCTTACAACACTGTTTTATTTTTTTTTGTAAAGTGCATTTGATCTTCTTTGTATGTAACATTGTAAACACTGGGTCGGTACTTCTGCAGCAATGTAGGGTGATTTTGAAGTTGGGGAAGACAATGAGATTTTCGACATTCCCTAACTTTATTGACCCGGATCACACAGACTACGCATGCGTATCACAGAGATGAGACAAGACGAGCATTTGAGGTTAAAAAGTATATAAATTGTCAATTTGTTATATGGAGAGAAATCCTGAAATATTGTCTTTTACGACTGAAGAAAGAAAGACATGAACATCTTGGATGACAAGGGCGTAAGTACATTATCTGTAAATTTTTGTTCTGGAAGTAAACTACTGTTTTAAGATATATATTTTTTTTAGCTAACTATTAATTTAAACACATCAGATACCCACTTTTAAAATGGATATTTTGGTCTGTGCCATGTTTTCCCTAAATTTGAATTAACAATTTAAATGTCTGGAACAAAATATACTCAATTATGTTGTTAAGGGTATAATCATTCTGTTTGACTAATTACTGATGAAGAGACTGAGTGAATCCAGCACAATGCAAATAAGCACATTTGAAATTTACAAGCCTGCCTAAGTGCAACCCTATTCAACTTTTTCCCAGCATGTACTCTGGCATGAATAATCAATATAGTTGCATTGTGTACCTGTTGTTTACCTGTTGTTGTTAATGTCAGAAACATTTCTTAATCTACATTTGCTGGGTTAGATTCAGCTTCATTTTCCATTCTGAATATTTTTTGTCAATTATATTTGATGCTCAAAAGAAAATACCAAAATCATATAAATCAGGGGTTAAAATTGCATTTAGACATTGTCTTCATTTTGGTTGGTTGATAGATAAATGAGGGGTGGTATCGTAACTGATGATATCACAGTTATACAACTTGGCACAATCTGATTGGTTCATGTTGTTGCATATGCTTGCAGCTTCCAGCTATTTAAATGGCTGGTAGATTCACTTGGGCATTTTGCAGCATGCTTTCAGAGTTCCTCTGAAACTCTCCACCTTCCCCAGCTCCACCTGTAGAGATCTGTTACAGGTTATTTTATGCTATTTGTGCAGCAGCAGTATGTCTTAAATACTCACAGGACTGTATTGCCATATGCTTTGGCAGTTGCAAATTCTGTACTTGCTTGCAGCAGCAGTAAACTTCAGCAATAAACAACAGCAGCAGCAGCAATTCAGCAGCAGCATAGCAGATCTATTCCGCCAAGACCAAATACATTAAAGGAACACTCTACTTTTTTGGAAATAGGCTCATTCTCCAACTCCCCCCGAGTTAATAAGTTGAGTTTTACCATTTTAAAATCCATTCAGCCATTCTCCTGTTCTGGCGATATCACTTTTAGCATAGCTTAGCATAGATCATTGAATCCTATTAGACCAATAGCATCGCATTCAAAAATGACCAACAAGTTTTGATATTTTTCCTATTTAAAACTTGACTCTTCTGTAGTTATATCATGTACTAATACCGGCTAATACTGCCATAACATGGCCGAAGCAGGCGCAGTAATATCACGCAGCACAATTGCTGCAAATGCTAACCTAGCTGGGAACTAATTTCAGGCGCTGCGTGATATTACTGCTCCTGCTTCGGCCATATTATGGCAACAAACTTCCTTGACTATTACGTCAGAATTGGAGTGTAGTTCCTAATCTTATCGGCCTAGAAAATCACAGCTTTACATTTTCCGCCGGTATTAGTACACGATATAACTACAGAAGAGTCAAGTTTTAAATAGGAAAAATATCGAAACTCGTTGGTCATTTTTGAATGCGATGCTATTGGTCTAATAGGATTCAATGATCTATGCTAAGCTATGCTAAAAGTGATATCGCCAGAACAGGAGAACGGCTGAATGGATTTCAAAACGGTAAAACTCAACTTGTTAACTCGGGGGGAGTTGGAGAATGAGCCTATTTCCAAAAAAAGTGGAGTGTTCCTTTAACATTGTCATCTCCATTACCATGCTAAATTTTTCAGAGAGTTGTCATGACAGAAATAATAATACTAATAAAGCATATAATATTTAGTTTAAGTTGAGAATCAATATTTTTTGAGAGTTAAGGCCATCCTGTTACTGATCTTTCCTTCTCTTCAGGCTCTATTTTGTACTTTAAATGTGACTCACCCAAAAGTCTGTTAAGTTTTGCCTTTTGAAGTTACCAATACATTTGTGTGCTGCTGGTATGTGATGTTCCTGTTTATAATGTGTTTGTGTGTGTCCGCAGCTCACGATTTAAAGTTATGTAAAATGACAAGGTCATGGACACATTGAGAATAATGTAAAACTTTTCAATTCTTTAGACCAAAGTTGAAAATTTCATCACTGTTTCCCATCGGTACTGAAAGACATTTCAAGGGTACGAATGAATGTCAGAGAAAAGCTTTCCAAGCTACAACAGCAACAAATATCAGAGAACCGGCCATGAACTGGCTTCAAAGACAATCCCTCAAAGCGATGTTGTGTTTGACAACACCATGTCTGTTTTTTTCAAATCCATCTTTTTGATTGACAGTGTCATCGCTTTGAAACGCAAGTAAGCCATAACTGCAACATGTCAGCTCGCCCAGCATATGCATGCATTTATACGAACACATTATTTGCCCAACCCCCTCCATATAGAGAGCTACACTAAGTCCTTGTATCTTGAGCCATTTTATTCTCATGAATCTGATGGACTCAGGATGGGAGGATTACTTTGAAGAGGTTTCTTGGATCAATAGGCTTTGGTCAACCTATTCTTACTGATTGTGACCTGTTCCACACTTTCAAAGTAAACCAAGGTGCCAAGTACATCAAAACAATGGTCTGTTTCGATTGGTAGGAATTAAGTCTTTGTGATATGGATTGGACTAATTAAAGGGGTCATCGGATACAAAACTAACTTTTAAATGTTGTTTGTACATTAATGTGTGTTGGCAGTTTGTGTGCACAACCACCCTACAATGATAAAAAATCCACCCAGTGGTATTTTTTTAATCTTTAAAAGTAATATCCCTTTTTTAAAATCAGGTCATTCTCAGCTTCTTGTCACTGTGATGAAACATAGTTAATTGACATGAGCGCCTTACCTTAGACCCGCCCTCATCGAGCTGAAACAGTATGAATACGATTGCCATTGTGTGACTCAGGTGCAGAGCGATTGAGGTGTTCTGTTGTTGGATGTAATAATGAACATAGCAGTCGTCATTTACTCCCGACATCGGAGCCACTGAAGACGCAGAGGTTTAACGTTACTTTCGTTTTTAAAAGGAAGGCGCTGATTCCGATCTACATATGCATCTATCTTCGTGTAAATCATTCGTGATGCATCTTCACCAGCAGCAAAAGTGAGTATAAGGGTTTTTTTATGCATCTTTGCAAATGGCCTTTCTTAATAATGTGGTTGTTGACAAGCTTCGCTGATAAACGTGGCTAAATGCGGCTAAACGCCATTAATGCGGCTAAAGTAAACATTACAGCTCCTAATCCCTCAGCAGAGAGGGGCGGGGCGAGCAGAGCTCAGTTTCATTTAAAGGGCCCATGCTTAAAATGACCTGATATTTTGCAGAGCTGATTTTGACGAGGTAAAAGGGTGTTTTTTTACACTATTATTGAGAATTTTTAACCAAAGTATATTAGAGACTTTTCATTAAGACCCTAAAGAATCATATGAACTTAATTAAAAAATAGATAAAAGGGAAGAAAGTTTTTAGCATGTCTCCCAAGTAACATGGGTCAATTTAGGAATGCTTTAAAACTGTTTAAGATGTTAAATTAAGAATAACTTTTATAAGTGATATTAGGGCTGGGCGATTTGGCCTAAAATCAAAATCTCGATTAATTGAACATTTTAACCCGATTACGATTAATGAACGATTATTTTATTCATTAATAAAATTATATTTAATTATATTTAAATAATATTTATTTTTTTTGCCCACATAGTTCACTGACAAGTTTTGTACAGTAAATATGTTCACATATTACAAGTGAGAGATTTTTGAATGAAGGGTGCACACACTATCTACTATCTATGATTATTTATTGAACATCAGTGTTGAACAACTGAAATTAAAGCACACATTGATTAAAACGAAAAGTCACATTTTTCTTAAATCAGTGAAAATACATAACTTGCACTTTTGGAAACAAAATAAATTATTTATAAAATAATAATAAATATTAAAAGTATAATAAGCAGTATCTATTCTAAATAAAATTACTCTTGTATATCCTGTAAATACTTTTTACTGTATAAATACTGCTTAAGCTCTCCATCGACATGTCGGAGGAATAATGTAACGTAACGGAGCGGGGTCACCTGACTCCACACGTAGTAATGTTTTTAAAGGGAAAGTAATTGAAATAATTGACCTGGAAAAATTTGATCGATTATAGGTTCTGAATGTCGATTTCGATTACTTTTCGATTAATCGCCCAGCCCTAAGTGATATACAGTTTTTAAAGGATATACGGCTCTTAACACAATACATTAAGAACCAGGAGGGTAAATTTCACTTATTTTGTTTTCTGGGAATCATGTTAGTATCTTCTGTAGCTTTTGAAGGAAAAAAATATATTTAGACAAAATAAGAAGAATTCATTCTGTTCAAAAGTTTACACCCCTGGCTCTTAATGCATCATTTTTTTCCCTTCTGAAGCATCAGTGAGTATTTGAACCTTCTGTAATAGTTGCTGATGGGTCCCTCAGTTGTCCTTAATGTGAAAAGATGGATCTCAAAATCATAGTCATTGTTGGAAAAGGGTACAAGTACACAAAAATGATGAAAAACCAAAGAGTTTGTGGGACCTGAAGAATTTTTCTGAAGAACAGCGGGCAATTTAACTGTTCAGGATAAACAAGGGACTCATGAACAACTATCACTAAACAAATACAAAAACACAGCTGTGAATCATTCAGGTAAAAACACAGTATTAAGAATCAAGTGTATGTAAACTTTTGAACGGGGTCATTTTTATAAATTCAGCTATCGTTTTCTTTTGTGGACTACATGTCTTTTATGTGAAATATCTTATTCATGTCAGTACTAAATAAAAATAACATACATTTTGTTTGATCACTGTTATTTTGGTAAAATAATTAACATTTTGCAGATTCTGCGAGGTGCATATAAACTTTTGACCTCTGTACATAGCGGAAAAATACTGTTGCAAAAATCGTCCATGCATATGGAAGCTAGCAAATAACATAGCATTACTTTGCTAAAAAGTATTACACTTTTTAATTAAATTTTATTGTGCGTTCTCATCTTTATATTTTTAGGAATTCCAAAAGGCTCTTGTTCAAATCAAGTCCTGAAATCATGGACTCTTGATATTTCCCACAATCCCCCTCAACAAAAGCTTTAATTGGAAATGTCTGTTGAATGAACAATATCAGCTAATTTCATGATGGCAGAGTCAGCCCATCCTCAAGCCCTTATCTCTCTTTTACAGCCACTCATTCACCTCTTTTCATCAGCTCGAACAGGCATGATTTGTTTTTCTGTTGATTTATTTGTTTAATTTAGCTTATGAACTGTTGCATTATGTACCCCTGTTCAGATCCAAAAATTCTGCACTGGGAAAGGATCCCAGGTTCTGGGATGCCATTTACATTGATTCCCCAACTTCAGTGTGTCATTATGTGCAGTTTGTTTTAATTAAAATGCCATACAAAACTGAGTGCTTTGAAAAACTAAATAAGCTCAACTCTTCTACAGTTTTTTAATAGCATGACAGTAGTTTCAGTCACACTTTAGTTTGGGGAACAATTAACCTACTATTCACATTAAGTATAGTTAGTAAGGTAGTTGCTACAGTAAGTTTAGGTATGAGGTCTAAGAGATCTAAAACATGGTCATGCAGAATAAACCATTAATATGTGCTTTATAAGTGCTAATAAACAGCCAATATGCTAGTAATATGCATGCTAATAAGCAACTAGTTAATAGTGAGAATTGGTCCTTAAAATAAAGTGTTAACATAGTTTTCAAAATAGCCTTTTGTGGCCTTCTTTTAACTTTTGCCCTAGTGATGTCACGTGAAAGAAGGAGGTGGTCTGGGTCCAGATGCAGGTAAGTATTTTTAATGAACAAAAAAACAAAATAAACAAACAAACAAAAGGCCAACACGGCACAACACGACATTAACTGAAACACTAAATAAACAAAACCAAGAACACGATCAAAGGCCAGGGATTCAGAAACACAGAATACACGACAGAACTAAAGATAATGCAGACAGGATGATGAGTGGGAAATGAGAGTTCTTATAGACTGAGTGATTGAGAACAGGTGTAGATGATAATGACATCTAGACAGGTGATAACAATTAGGAAGTGCAGTGCAGGGAACAGCGACCTCAGGTGGCTGAGGGAAACCCCACAGCCCAGATCGTGACACTACCCCTCCCCTACGGAACGGCTCCCAGACGTTCCCTGAGGCCAAAAACAGTCTGGAGGGAGGAGGAACGGGGGAAGGTGAATCAGGGGGAGGGATGGCGGGCCAGGCCCGTGCAGCGAAGCAACGTGAGCGGACCTCGCCGCCAGAGGAACGCCAGTGGACGCCGCTGCCCGAGGAACGCGAGCCGGCATAGCCGCCAGAGGAACGTGAGCTGGCCTAGCCGCCGTGTCCGGCACAGAGAGCGCGGTCACGCCGCGTCCGGAACAGAGAGCGCGGTCACCGCCGCGCCAGGAACAGAGATAGCGGTCACCGGCGCGTCAGGAACAGAAATAGCGGTCACCGCCGCGTCAGGAACAGAGATAGCGGTCACCGCCGCGTCAGGAACAGAGATAGCGGTCACCGCCGCGTCAGGAACAGAGATAGCGGTCACCGCCGCGTCAGGAACAGAGATAGCGGTCACCGCCGCGTCCGGAACAGAGAGCGCGGTCACCGCCGCGTCCGGAACAGAGATAGCGGTCACCGCCGCGTCCGGAACAGAGATAGCGGTCACCGCCGCGTCAGGAACAGAGATAGCGGTCACCGCCGCGTCCGGAACAGAGAGCGCGGTCACCGCCGCGTCCGGAACAGAGAGCGTGGTCACCGCCGCGTCCGGAACAGAGAGCGCGGTCACCGCCGCATCAGGAACAGGGATAGCGAACGCCGCCGCTTCGGGAACAAAGATAGGGGTCACCGCCGCGTCCGGAACAGAGATAGCGGTCACCGCCGTGTCAGGAACAGGGATAGCGAACGCCGCCGCTTCGGGAACAGAGAGCGTGGTCACCGCCGCGTCCGGAACAGAGAGCGCGGTCACCGCCGCATCAGGAACAGGGATAGCGAACGCCGCCGCTTCGGGAACAGAGATAGCGGTTGCCGCTGCCTCGGGGACAACGCTAGCGGACGCCGCTGCTTCGGGGACCGAGATAGCGGACGCCGCCGCCTTCCCGCGAAAGAGCGTCTCCACCCCCGCCGCAAAGCAGGGGCGCTTCCGCGCAGCCTCGGCGCTACGGGCGTCCATTGCCGCCAGGCAGGCGTAGATGTATTCGAAACGAGTGGCCGACGCCGCCTCGAAGGACATCCCCCCCGTCTCGGGAACAGAGCGGGTGGTCGCCGCCCCCAAGCGGGGGGACGCCGCCTCCTCGAAAAAAATCCTCCCCGCTGGACCCATCTGTGCTGTCTGCATTCTGTCCCGTTAAACACGAAGTCTGGGTCCAAAATACAGGTAAGTAGTTTCTTTAATGAAAATAATAACAAACAAAACAAAACCAAAAAGCCAACACGGCAGACTCAACATAAACTCAAACATAAACTGAACAAAACAAGAGCAAGGTCATGAGTAGAACTGGAACACAAAAATACACAGAGGACAAAAGACAATGCAGACCTGAATCCAGAGTGAGCAGGAAGAGTTCTTATAGTCCAAATGATAATAGTGAACAGATGTGAGTGTAATCAGTGCAAATGACAAAGACAGGTGAATGCAATCCGAAAGTGCAGTGTGAACAGCGACCTCAGGAGGCTGAGGGGAGACCCACAGCCCCGATCATGACAAGTGAGTAATGAGATAATTTGTTGTAAAATGCTTTTTAGCATCCCTTTTCTTTCATAAAATAACTTTACTGGTTTATTTTAATGAACCTGTTCACTAAAATGGTTTGACGATTCATTAGAGACCCTCCCTAGATGTCCTTGAGGTGCATTTATGTTGTATGTAGTGTATTTTTTTTATCATTTTTGTATTTTTATAGTGTATTTTATTTATTTTTTATCATTTTATTGGTTGTTTATTAGTGTAAATGTATTTACACTTACATGTTTAATAGATTTTTAGCTGTTTATTAGTGAATTTATGCTTGCAATAGCATTTTGTAAAAGCAATAGCAAAAAACAAAATATTTACATTAGCATATTTTCTAGTTTTATTAGTTGTTTTAATTTAGTAGTTTTATTCATGCAAGCATGTTTTCTAGTTGTAGTTGTTTATTAGTTTACATTTTTCTTTACATAAGCATGTTTTGTATAGTTGTTTTTAATGTTCCCTTAGCATGTTTTCAAGTTTTATTAATTTTTGTTTTTGTTGACATTAACATGTTTTATATTGTGGTTGTTTTATTTAGTCATTTTAATTACACTTGCATGTTTTCTAGTTTCATTAGTTGTTTTAGTGCACATTTGTTTTTTGTTTAATTCGTTGTGTTGATTTAGTACTTTTATTTATACTTGCAAGTTTCATAGTTGTAGTTGTATAGTTGTTATAGTAGTTTATGTGTGTACATTTTTGTTTACATAAGTTGTTACCTTAGAATGTTTTGGAGTTTTATTAGTGACAATTTTTGTTTACAAACTTTTTATATATTATTTTTAATGCAAATTTTGTTAACAGTGTGTTTTATTTTTATTAACTGTTTATTAGTGTAAATTTCTGTATATTTGCACATTTTCTAGTTTTATTAGTTGTTTTATTTTAAGTAATTTTATTCACAGCTGCGTGTTTTTTAGTTGTAGTTGTAGAGTAGTGTACCTTTTTGTTTACATAAGCATGACTTCTAGTAGTCTTTAGTTGTTTTTTATTGTAGCCCTAGCATGTTTTGGAGTTATATTAGTTTATTAGTGTAAATGTTTGTTTACAAACATGTTTTCTGTTTTTTTAGATTATTATTTTAGTGCAAATTTTGTTAATAATAGCATGTTTATAGTTTGATTTGTTTTATTTAGTAGTTTTCTTTACATAAGCATGTTTTCTAGTTTTATTAGTTGTTTTAGTGTCATTTTTTTAATTAGTTGTTTCTATTTAGTAATTTTATGGTAACGCTTTACAATAAGGTTCATTAGTTAAACATTAGTTAATGTATTAACTAACATGAACTAACCATGAGCAATACATTTGTTACTGTATTTACTAATCTATATTAACATTAGTTAACAGAAATACAGTTGTTCATTGTTTGTTCATGTTAGTTCACACTCCATTAACTAATGTTAACAAAATTTTAATAATGTATTAGTAAATGTTGAAATTAACATTAACAAAGATTAATAAATGTTGTATAAGTGCAGTTCATTATTAGTTCATGTTAACTAATGTGGTTAACTAATTTTAACTAATGAACCTTATTGTAAAGTGTTACCAATTTTATTTATACTCCCATGTTTTCTAGTTGTTTACATACATACATACATACATGTTTGTTTACATAAGCATGATTTCAAGTTTTTTAATGTTACCTTAGTGTGTTTGAGAGTTTTATTAATGTAAATGTTTGTTTACAAACAGGTTTTCCATTTTTTAGATTGTTTTTCAGTGCAAATTTTGTTTTTATTAGTTGTTTATTAGTGTACATTTGCACATTTTCTAGTTTTTTTTCTGTCATTTTATTCATACTTGCATGTTTTCTAGTTGTAGTTTATTAGTGTACTTTTGTTTTACATAAGCATGATGTCTATTTTTTTAGTTGTTTTTTGTTACCTTAGCATGTTTTTTTTATTAGTGTAAATGTTTATTAATTATAAGCATATTTTCAGTTTTTTAGATTTGTTATTTTTTTTAACATTGTGTTTTCTATTTTTATTAGTATTAGTTCATTATTATTGTAAATTTGTCTACATTTGCACATTTTCTAGTATTATTAGTTTTTTTTATTTACTAATTTCATTTATACTTGCATGCTTTCTAGCTGTGGTTGTTTAGTGGTATGTATTTTAGTTTACATAAACATAATTTCTAGTTTTGTAGTTGATTTTTAAAGGTACCCTAGCATATTTTGACATTTTTTAGTTTATTAGTGTACATTTTTGTTTCTATTTTTGAGTGCAAATTGTGTTAACATTAGTGTTTTTTCTAGTTTTATTAGCTGTTTCAGTGAAAATGTATGCTTTCATTAGCATGTTTTCTAGTTTTTGTTGTTAGTGTAAATACTTTAGCATGTTTTATAATTAAGTTAAGTTGTTTTTAGTGTAAATGTTTTCTGATTTCTTGTTTTATAAGTTGTTTATTATTGAATAGTTTGTTTTCTAGTTTTAGTTATCTATTAGTGTATTATTATTCCGGTCACATGATCCTTAATTTTTAAGTTGTTTTTTAATGTTATCTTAGAATGTTTTGGAGGGTTTTTTTTTTCTATTTTTGTTGTTGTTGTTGTTGTTGTTTGTTAGTGTAAGTTTAATTTAGCATTTTTAATAATTTAGTTGTTCTAATGTAAATGATTTCTTGTTTTATATTATTGAAAACTATTATTGAAAATTTATGTTTACACTTTCATGTTTTAGTTTAGTTTTAGTTATCTATCAGTGTGTAAGTTTTTAGACAAGCATGTTTTTTAGTTAGGTTGTTTCTTTGTTAGTGTGAATTTGTTTATCGTAAGAATTTATTGAATTTGCTTTCGCCTGAATTGAGATACTCACTGATTTTGTTTTTTTTTTTTTTTTTTTTAGTCTGTCTACTTTAGCATGTTTTTATAATTTAGTAGTTTTTAATGGAAACATTTTCTAATTTCTTTTTTTCTAATTTGTTTATTATTGAAAATATAAGTTTACACTTTTATACACTTTTCTAGTTTTAGCTATTTATTAGTGTGTAAGTTTTTTTTTAGTTAGATTGTTTCTTTGTTAGTGTGAATTTGTTTATCATAAGTCTGAATTTATTGAATTTGCTGTCGCCTGAATTGAGATACTCACTGATTTTGTGTTTTCTAGTTGTAGTTGTTTATTATTGTACATTTTTGTTTACATAAGCATGATTTGTAGCTTTTAAGTTGTTGTTTTTTAATGTTATCTTAGTATGTTTTGGAGGGGTTTTTATGTAGTTTTTTTTTTGTTTGTTTATTAGTCTAAGTCTACTTTAGCATGTTTTTATATGTTTTTATCATAAGTCTGAATTTATTAAATTTGCTGTAACCTGGATTGCATTACACACTGTTTTTGTGTCAGATTGCTTTGACTTCTTAATATAAATTGTATGATCTTCTAGTCTTTTATTTAAAACAAGATTTCGGTGCTAACTACTTTTCTTTAAATGTATAGGTTGCTTGTACTGTTTATGAATCAGTACATCTTTGATTGACATTGCGGGTACCGCAGAAAGGTTGTTCAGGTACTGTATCTGTTAAGCATCCATATAATCTTTCTTTCTAACTCTTTTGACTGTGCAATGACAGCTAAACAATATCATTACCACAGTCCGCTGTGTATTTATAGGCACGTTCTGCCTCCCACGATCAGGTTATTGTAAGTCGCAGAGTTCAGAAACTGTAGAGTTGTGAGTACTCAACATCCAATCATCCGGGCCGTATCTCAGCAAAGCTGACACTAATGCACCGTCGGATGAGGAAAGTGACACACGATAGACCGATATCAGCATGCCCCCAGGCTAAGATTGTGGGGGCTCATGCGCAGACAGGTCTGAAACGGGCCAAACATCCCATAATTAGATCTGCGGGTGGAGAAGGAAATGGTCTCATCGTCTGATCGGATAACTGGAGAGCATGGCCGAGAGATTAGAGCCGTGTAATGGTGCAGCCATCTCGCTTAACACAAGCAGCCGAGCTGTGATAGACTTGCCAGTCCGATCAGATAGCATCTCATAAACGGTGCCACAGATGGCAGCGCTAGAGGTGAGGATTGCAAACTGATGGGACACATGCACAGTCATGTTGGGCCTGTTTCATTAAGAAACCTGCCACGGCGGGACGATACACTGCCTAATCTCGTTTGCTGAGTGTGCTTAAATGCTTTATGAACAGTGATCGCTTTGGCTTCTTTGAACTGCCTGCTAAATGGCCGGACGTGTCTATGGCCTCTCATGTTCTGTGTGATTCTTACAGTGTATGGTGCAAAAGTAAATGAGGGCAAATTAAATCAGTCATGGTAATTAGCTGCCCACTCTGGTACAGCTGCATGCCATTTTATGTTGACCTTTTAAGCTAGGCATTTTATATATAGCCTATATATACACTAGCGGTTGCAAAATTGGAATAGTTACGATTTTTTTAGAATAAGTATCTTATGCAAACGAAGGCTGCATTTATTTAATTAAAAAAAGGGAAATATTATTACAATTTAAAATGATCTATCTTTATTCCCAGTATTTTTTTTTTTATGAAACTGCATTTATTAAGTTGGCTTGGTAATCATGGTAACAACATGCTAGTAACATGCTACTCATGCTAGAAACCTGCTAGTAACATGCTAATAAATTGTTAATCCTGCTAGAATCATGCTAACATACTAGTAACATGCTAATCATGTTGTAAACATGTTAATTATGCTAGAATCATGTTAGAAACATGCTAGTAACATGCTAATCATGTTGGAAACATGCTAATCATGGGCGAATCATGCTACCAGCATGTTAGTAACATGTTAAACATGCTAGCATCATGTTAGTAACTGACTAATGCTAACAACATGCTAGTAACATGCTAATCATGTTAAAAACATGGCAATTTTGCTAGAATCATGTTAGAAACATGCTAGTAACATGGTAATCATGTTGTAAACATGCTAATCATGCTGGAATCATGCTAACATACTAGTAACATGCTAATCATGTTGTAAACATGTTAATTATGCTAGAATCGTGTTAGAAACATGCTAGTAACATGCTAATCATGTTGGAGACATGTTAATTATGCTAGAATTATGCTAGCAACATGCTAGTAACATGCTAATCATGTTGGAAACATGCTAATCAATGCTGGATTAGTAAGATTTTAATCATGCTAGCAACATGCTAGTAACTGACTAATGCTAACAACATGATAGTAACATGCTAATCATGTTGGAAACATGCTAGTATATCAATAATAATGCTAACAACATGCTAGTAAAATGTTAATTGTGATCAAATCATGGTAGCAACATGCTAGTAACATGCTAATTGTGGTAACAACGTGCTAGTAACATGCTAATGCTAGTAACATGCCAATCATGTTGGAAACATGCTAATTATGGTAGAATCATGCTAGCAACATGCTAGTAACTGACTAATCATGCTAACAAAATGCTAGTAACATGCTAATAACTGACTAATCATTTTAACAACATGCTGGTAACATGTTAATCATGTTAGAAACATGCTAATTATGTTAGAATCATACAACCAACATGTTAGTAACATGCTAATCATGCTAGCAAAATGCTAGTAAATGACTAATCATGCTAACAAAATGCTAGTAACATGCTAATCATGCTAATAACATGCTAATAACTGACTAATCATGCTAACAACATGCTGGTAACATGTTAATCATGTTGGAAACATGCTAATTATGTTAGAATCATACTACCAACATGTTAGTAACATGCTAATAATGCTAGCAACATGCTAGTAATTGACTAATCATGCAAAAAACATGGAAGAAAAATGCTAATCGTCATAAAATCATGCTAGCAACATGCTTGTAACATGCTAATTATGGTAACAAAATGCTAGCAACATGCGGATCATGATAAAATCATGCTAGCAACATGCTAGTAACATGTTAATAATGCTAACAACATGCTAGTAACTTGCAAATGATGCTAACAATATGTTAGTAACATGCTAATCATGCTAGAAATGTGCTAACAACATGTTAGTAACTTGTTAATCAAGCTAACAACATGCTAGTAAGTTACTAATCATGTTAACAACATGCTAGTAACTTACTAATCATGGTATAAACATGCTAGTAACTGACACTATCTATCTAACTTTAAGCTTTTAAAACTACTTTAAACTTCAAACTATTTCAGACTGAAAACCATCAAACTTAATTAAAACTTTTTTAACTTTCTGGTCCGGCTTTCTCAAGCAAACTTAAAGTTTATCTAGTTTGAAGTTGAAATCTTTTGTAATATTTAAATGTCTTTAGTTGCACTTTTGATCATTTTAATGTGTGTCTGTGGAGTAAATAGATTGATTTCTTTTTAATTTAATTTTCCTTATTCCAAACGTTTGAATGGTAGCAAAAGCATACAGCAAAACCAACATTTTCAAAATTGTTAATAAGAAAAGTATTGCTAACAAGAAAAGAATATTACATATATAATGGTGCTAAGGAAGGTTCATGGAGTGCATGCATGCTTCCTATTAAAAAAATAAATAAAAAAATAAAATCTACCATGCTCAAACCTGTTTTTATATAATGAGGCCTTATGTACAGTATATGAATTGCTTGTTAGGTAATGTTAGAGCCCTAAGCAATTGAAACGTCCAAATGAAAAGGCACATTACAGAGAAAGTCAAAGGACAAAGGTGAGCATTTTGAGGGCAGAGCTAGTTATTCCAAAACCACTTAATGAGGACCAAAGCTGGAATGCAACTTGAAGACAACAAAAAAAGAAAAGAAAATCATTATTGAGTATAAACTTCCAATTAGGACCATACCCACATATTACAAGAAGGTATTGCAAAGGAAAATTACATAAATCTATTAAATGTGATCCTGGACTACAAAGCCAGTCATAAGGGTCATTTTTGTTTAAAAATAGAGATTTAAATAAGCTTTCCACCAATGTATAGTTTGTTAGGATAGGACAATATTTGGCCGAGATACAACTATTTTAAAATCTGGAATCTGAGGGTGCCAAAAAATCGAAATACTGAGAAAATCGCTTTTAAAGTTGTCCAAATGAAGTTCTTAGCAATGCATATTACTAATTAAAAATTATGTTTTGATTAGGGCTGGGAATTTAACGCGTTAATTAGATTAATTAATCACCGGAAAAAATAACGCGTTAATATTTTTAACGCAATTAACGCGCCCCACCCCCTATAGACCTGTAATGTTACACTTTGTAGAACTGCAGCAAGCTAGTAACAAAACGAAAAGGACAAAGAACTGCATGGCTTGCTAAAGGGTAATTGTAAGTATAAAAGAGATGCTAGTGGAGCCATTCATAAAACCAAAGTCATTTGCGTTTTCTGTGACAAGGAATTTGCCTATCATCCAAGCAGTTCTAGTTTAAAATACCACCTGAACTCAAAGCATGTTAATGTTTTGGAAGACAAGGGGCTTATGGATGCATTTCGAATCCGTTCCTCTGACACACTACCGTCAAGAGTTATAGGCAGGGGTTCACATAAGTGGCCCGCATGCGCGACCAAAATAAGAAAATGCGCTGTGTAAATAAGAGCGCGCATTTGCGTCCCTATAGTGTTAATGTACAAGTACCATTTT
Organism: Garra rufa; assembly: GCF_049309525.1. NCBI lineage: Eukaryota > Metazoa > Chordata > Actinopteri > Cypriniformes > Cyprinidae > Garra > Garra rufa. Next base: position 33,858,810 of record NC_133382.1, read on the forward strand.
AAAACGACAAACTGTAATACTTCCTAGGATTTCTATTTTAAAAATGAAAGCATAATTATAGGTTATTCGCTGTCGTTTTCAAAGCACAGTGCAAATACGTGACATTTTATTTACTGACCCTCTTCACTGAACGTTCTTTAATCAGGAACGCGCATACTCAAGGCCATAATACAATAAAACTACCACACTTTATTATTTTGTTTACTATTTTATTATTATTATTATTTTTAATTCTATTACTATCACTATTATTCATTTATATTTAATGGGTCACACTATGTGTAGTGTGAGGACCAAACCAAATCTGCAGGTACTCTTATGAGAACCAGGCTAAAAAACTTATGTGCACCCCTGATTATAGGCTTCTATTCAATAATAAATCGTAAAAAAAAAACTGCTTTTTGTGATGTCTGTATATATGTGCAATTAAATGTGATTAATTAGATTAATTAATCGCCACACCATGTAATTAATTAGATCAAAAATTTTAATCGCTTGACAGCACTAGTTTTGATATATTTACGGTAAGAAATTTACAAAATATCTTCATGGAACATGATCTTAATATCCTAATGATTTTTGGCATGAAAGATGTATTTTTTTGGCATACAATGTATTTTTGGCTATTGCTACACATATACCCATGCTACTTAAGATTGGTTTTGTGGTCCACGGTCACACATACATTGATGAGTTTGACAGAGTGTTTGTAGTAAACTAAACCTAGTAGGTTAAACCAGATTTTTTACAATTTGATTTTGTGGTATTGTGGTGGTTTTGAGTGGTTTGTGAACTGCTTCTAAATCTCAGTGATATTCTGGTCTGTAGACGTGACTCAGATCCCTCTTTTAATGCAAGTCTAAGAATTCATGTCCTTATCACAAAAGGTGCCAAAGTTTAATACTCATTTCAAGATGTTCAAATCATCTGTAAATATGAGTATTGTGATTCTTGCCTTAGCAGTCAACAATAATCTTTTTGTGTTACCTTCAAGGTGAAGTGTGTGGTCTTTGTGCACCAAATGGAAGGTTTCTTAAAAAAAAAAAATCCTGATTTTTGTTTCCATTAATACATTTATTCAGAAAAAAATGCATGAATTGATCAAAAGTGACTGTAAAGACTTTACATTGATACAAAAAAAAAAAAAAAATCGAAAGGTAGTATATATGTAGAAATTGATAAGTTGGGATAGTTCATCCTTCAGATTGTTCCAAACCTGTATGATTTTCTTTCTCGAATGTAAAAGACAAACTCACGCCTTTGAGTTTGAGTCGACACTGCAAAGACGCTCAACTGAGCAAATGCTAAAAGAGCCATGATATTTACAGTTCTCAGGAAATCAGCTTGCAAATAGCTTACTTAGAGTTGTGTCTGCATATTAAACCAAGAGAAGAAAAGTTCTTCAACAGAAAACAATTACACACACCACTTTTTAATTCGACAAGAAATTATGCCGCAGTTCAGCCTTAGCAGTGCCTGGAGTGCACTTTTCCTGACGTCAGGCAGATATGAAAGATACGGTAATATAATTAGTTTCCACTCACCAATTAAGTATTTTTACGATCCCCCTCCCTGCTGTTGATGTGGTTGGTGGAGAAAAAGGCAGATGTGGTTTGTTAATTGAGCATGTGCTTGGAGAAACAGTGATGTCATACATATTTAACCGTCTCCTCCTCCTCCCTTGCTCCTCTTATCATCTCTTTCTTCCGTTTCACTCTCAGCTAATGAGCCGGCAGCGGAAGTGATTGTCTTATAGTTCTCATTAACACTGGTCCCCTTTCTTCTGAGTGCTTTAACTCGCTGATTTTGTTGCACCAGGAGAGCCGCTCGTGTGATTTGACTCCAGTTTGACGTTGGATGGTGAGCAGGGTCTGAGGTGTGGACCGGAGGCTCCCTGAAGTTAATGAGTGAGGATATAAATGATCTGGTGACACTGTAATTATACACCTCCTTCATCAAACTTTTCTCTCTGTTGCTCTGCATCAAAGGCATTCAACATTTTTAGCCATCGTACACTCAAGGGTGTAGACAGTTGCAAAGACATCTTGGTATAGAAAAACTGTTTTCATACTCCAGTAATTTGTTTCATTTCCAACTTGTATGGAAATGAATGTATTGATTAATTTAATGTGTATATAACAGCATAACAGTATATAAATAATAATTAAAAAATTGTAATAATAGTGAAGCAACTCACTGGGGTGTTTCTCAGTTTGACCGTCTTGAGCCAGTTGTTTGTCTGTTTGTCTCTTTCCTTCGTTTACCTCACTGTTGACATTTTTGGCCTAATTTTTCCTCTCTTCTCACTTCATCAGTGAGTCAGCAGGAGTTTGGCTTTTATTCCTCTGTTGCAGTGTTTTTCTCTCCACTGAACTTCCTGTTTTGCAACAAAAGTCCTCCTTTCTTTCTTTTCATCGTCCCTGGACTCTCTGCTCCTTGAAAGGAATCATATTATATCATGCTGATGTTTTTGTTGTTTTTTTTTATTTTATATTTCTACACAAGTGCAAATACTCACAACCAAATACAGAAATGTGCTCTAAGTACTCCCAACACAACGAAACATAGAAACACACTGCAAATACTCGCAACACAACCAAATACGGAAATGTGCTGCAAATACTCGCAACACAACCGAATACAGAAACTTGCTGGAAGTATTCGCAACACAGTTAAATACAGAAACTTGCTGCAAGTACTCGCAACACAACCAAATACAGAAACACGCTGCAAGTACTCCCAACACAACCAAATATGGAAACATGCTGCAAATACTCGCAACAAACCAAATACAGAAACATGCTGCAAATACTCACAACAAACTATGTTGCAAATACTCGCAACACGACCAAATGCAGAAATTGGCTGCAAAGACTTGCAACACAACCAAATACAGAAACACGGTGCAAGTACTCACAACACAACTAAATGCAGAAACCCGCTGCAAATACTCAAAACACAACCAAATACAGAAACTCACTGCAAATACTTGCAACAAAACAAATACAGAAACATGCTGCAAATACTCGCAACCCAACCAAATACAGAAACACTCTGCAAGCACTCACAAAGACGCTGCAAGTACTCCCAACACAACCGAACACAGAAACACGCTACAAATACTCGCAACACAACTAAATGCAGAAACGCGCTGCAAATACCCGCAACACAACCAAATACAGAAACTTGCTGCAAGTACTCACAACCCAACCAAATACAGAAACATCCTGCAAATACTCGCAACACAATCAAATATGGAAACATGCTGCAAATACTCTGAACAAACCAGATACAGAAACGCACTGCAAATACTCGCAACACAACTAAATACAGAAATGTGCTGCAAGTACTTGCAACAAAACCACATACAGAAAGAGACAGTCGGTAGAGCGAGTCTTTCCAGAATGTACAGACACACACACATGCGCAGTTGTCAGTCTGCTACAAAACTACCGTAAATGCTCTAGTGGCCGTTATAACATCTTATGTCATTAACCGTGAGAACACTTTATAGTACAGTTAGTAAAACTTCCACAGAATATATAAATACATTTAAACCACTTAACTTAATGATTCAACCAGCATAATAAAAATGTTTCTGAAAACAATCACCTATTGCACCTTTAAATCATGGTAACCACAAGTTAACCTTGGTTTTGCTATACTATCCATAGTTTACCCATGGTATTTGTTCAACTGTGGTGTAGCAAAACCATGGTTAATTTGTGGTTACCATGGTTTAACTATAGTAACCATGTTTTTTTTATTTTTGTAAGCATTCCGTTAAAAAGTCTGTTCTACTTGAAGCACTTTTCTTTGGTTGTGTTGTAAGTATTTGCTACATGTTCTGCATTAGGTTTTGTTTTAAGTATTTGCAGGGTTTCAAAGTGAAAGCTTTTGAAAATGTTGCCATTAACGTCTCTGTGTAAACTACAAAAATGCTAATTTGTGAAAAGGTAATGTCATGCACATACATATTAAGTGTTTGAATAGTGTTACTTCACAAAGTGACATTGGCAACTATTGGCCTGGCATGCATAATACAGCTTTTTAAGTCGTTTTCACGGATCTGTGTGAACAGGGATCATTTTGACAATGTTGTCATGTGAAAAATGCAAAAGAAAAACATAATTTTCATTCAAGTGTATTCCAAAACCACAACCAGGCACATCTAAACAAACTGCAAGCTAATAGATTTAAAAGGCAACCTCTAAAAAAATTAGTGATTAATAAACAGGGAGACAACATTTGTAATTGACTCAAATAATTCTTTGAATATTTATTTTGACTTTACAGATGAGAGGAGCCACTTTTAACATTGTCACAGTCATTGAAGCTTGCCTAGCCTATTGTGCATGAAAGAAAAATATCTTTTTACAAAACGTGCATCTGTTTTTAAAGGGGACATATGATGTTGCTAAAAAGAGCATTATTTTCTGTATTTGTTTGAGTTTGAGGTTCAAAAACCATATTGTTTTTCAGAGACTGTACATTATTGTTGCTCCTCTCTGCCCTGCCTTTCGGAAATGCTTAGTTTTTTACATAACTCATCATTGATGAAAACGGAGGTGTTCTCGGATTGGCCAGCTATACATTGCGTTGTGACTGGCCGATTACCTCAAGCGTGTAAAGGAAATGTTACGCTCTTATCATGTTGTGATGCCGTTTCTTGGCGCGACAAGACAGAAACAATAAAACCCATTAAAAACTAGGCATTTGTTGCATCCAGTGGGGACATAACTACTGATTATAATGACTCATATGGTGTTTTTACGCGTTACATTGTGTCGTGCCGCGTAAACTTAACACCATGTCTGCATTTGCGATCGTAGAACGAGAAACTCTAGTACTACTCTACACTGCTCACAACTCGTATTTGAATAGTCTATATGAATTCTTTCAATATGAAAACATACTTACAGGCCGTCAGTCAGAAGGACAGACTGCCCTTGCAACTTTGGAATTGCCCCACTTTAGCCTTAACCCTTTGTGTACAGCTGACATTGTAAGCTGCTCTCCGAGGTTCAAAAATCAATTTTACCCTCCATACAAAAAATACTCACACTCAGGACCTTAAGGACAAAAATGTCCACATTGAAACCCATTAAAACTGCATTTTTTTTTTAACCCAGGGCCATTTGACTATAAATGATGCAATATTTGCTAATAGGCATTCATTCTATCGGCAAGGCTTCAAATTTTACATTTTTTACTAGATTATGCCTTTTTTTTTTTTTTCAAATTTGGCATCTACATTAAAAAAAAAAAAAAAAAACTCTAACACTACATACAAATAGAAATGCCTCAAAATGAATGTTGTTGCAAAGAAAAAAAATTCTGCTACTGTTTTTCATTTTTTCATTAAAAAAAACAAAAAACACCTGTGGCATAATGCAAACAAACCAGCATTTAAAGGGTTACAATTCTGAAAATTAATGAATGTTTGGTATCTATGCGTAGAACAGATGCTGGTTAAAAAATCGACATCAGTGAAAGTGAAAAAAAAATAAATTAATAAATCATATTTTTTGACAGTTTTTGGACATGGACATTTTTGTCTATTTTGCACCTATGTGTAACTTTGATGCACAAGGGTTAAAACAACAGTTAATTTTAGCATTTTATTTGATAGATTGATTTTTAAGGAGGCTTTGACTCTTCTTACGGACCACCATCGGTCAGAAACTCAAGAATTGTGAAATGAGCTCAGTTTCAATAGGAGACTTTTGAGTTTTGAGTTCACAGTACATTGAACGCTTTTATGTCAGAAGATCAAGGAGAACTTGATTCCCCACGATAAGACCCCTTTAAACAAGTGCACAAACACCGGCAGACATTGTGTTGTTGTACAGCATGTTGTATCTGAAAGCAATTTCCTTTCACTCATTTTCCCTCTGATATTCCACTTCCTCTTCCTTGTTCTACACACACTCACACTCTCTCTCTTTGCCACTCACGGTTTTTTCCAATACTCTGTTCTTTCTCCTAGTCTCTGTGTTGTCCTTTTATTCTGTCACTCTGTTTCCCACACTGCCCGCAATAAGTGTCAATTTGCTCTCTCGCTCTCGCCGTCTCTTCCTCGTTCCTCAGTTCCCTCTATAACCCTAATGAACAGCGATGGAGGGAGTCGTGTTATGGCTGGTGTCGTGTCAGCGAACGCATCGTCTCCGTTCTGACAGATCGCCCCAATTAACCTTATTTACCACTATTTCCCTTCGTCCTTTAACAAGTTCCTCTGGGCTTTCCCCCCTCTAATGACCAGGTGCCTGAGACGAGGGCTCGCCGTGTTACGGCACCCCTGCGGCCCGGCTCACCATTATTCAGGTGCTCAGGCTGCAGATCACATGCTCCTACGAGCACATTATTGTTTTTCCATAAATGTTCACACCAGAGGCAGAATCACGCGTCAAGGGGAATTATGTTGACGTTAGCTCCAGTCGCTGTCTGAACTGACGCTTAATTTTTAAAGTACGGATTATAGTAGACGCGGATTTCTCGTCTGTAATGATTTCAGAAGTGGGTGTGAGGCTTTTCAAGCTCGTAATGAAGGGGAACAGGGGAGGTGGCGACAGAAAATCGAGACGTGGGTGTTGTTAGCTTTGGCATCACATCAGCAAAACTTCTGAATAGAAACAGCCAATGTGTCTCTCTATCGCTAAGCAACATCAGCCTAATATTCTTGTGACCTCTAATGAATACCGTGGGACTTTGTGCAAGGTAAACATACCCAGTGCATGACTCTATACCCCCTGCTCATTAACAAGCACTAAAAAGTATTGACATTTTTTCTGCCTAATTGGTTCAGGAAACAATTACCCTCGTTTTCTTCTTCCCTTTTTTTTTTTTTTTTTCGTAGAGCCATTGCACAGGGCTCTGAGTAACTGAAGTGAATATCTTTATAACCCCTTCTACATATGTAGCATTTTGCTGTTGCTGATAAATCAGATGTGCTCCCATGCAGAGATGTGGGCTAAATTCAATCATCTTTGCTGAGTGGGAACCTGCACCTCTGCAGCTGTGAATCCCACAGAGGAGAACGTCTTTGGTATGTGGGCTTTAATTACAGCTCACGTCTTTTCATAGGTACAACCTCCATTTTCACACGTGAAGACACATTCCTAGTAGCCCCAAGGAGGCATTCTGCTGGAAAGCGTTATCCATTTTTCCCTAGTTTTTATTATTATTTTTTTCTTACCTACAGAGGCTTAAAAAAAAATATATAAATATATATATATATATATATATATATATATATATATATATATATATATAT
>NC_133382.1:33866582-33926677 GCF_049309525.1 Garra rufa
CAAAAATCTAAATTTGCTGTTTATTTACTCACACAGGCCATCCAAGTTTTTTTTTTTTCCATAAGCAGAACGTTAAGGAAGATTTTTAGCTGAAACCATGGTTCTTATTGATCCAAGTTATCCAGCTACCATCACTATGAGAGTCAAAAAATATGGAAACTCACAATATAGAAATAAAGAGTTTATATCTCTCAATTCTGAGAAATTATTTATCTTTTTAGATCTCACAACTTAGTTTAGATCTCACAATTCTGACTTTATAACTCACAATTGTGAGTTTATATCTCACAGTTCTGGGAAAAAAAGAATTGCGAGTTTGTATCACACAATTGTGAGTAAAAAAGTCAAAATTGTGAGATAAAAAGCCGCAATTACTTTTTAAAATGTTTTATTCAGTGGCCGAAACAGGTCTCCATAAAACTATTTCTTATTATCCATTTTTGAGAACATTTTTAATGGACTCAAATAATGCTTGAATATTTATTCAAAGATAAAAACTCAAAAAATAAAAACTCTTTTTTTTTTTTTTTTTTTTTTTGGCAATTCCAAGTTTATATCCCAAAATTCTGACTTTGATATAAACTTGCAATTTCAGTTCCAATTATGAGGGGAAAAAAAGACTGATGTTCTCAGAATTGCAAGTTGAATCTCACAATTCTGACTTAACTCGCAACTGTGAGTTTATATCTCACAGTTCTGAGAAAAAAAGCCAGAATTGCGAGTTTGTATCAGAATTGTTGATTACTCTAGAGAGGTATTACTTATATCTCACAATTCTGACTTTTTCGCAAAATTGTGAGATATAAACTTGCAATTGCGAGTTATAAAGTCCAGTTTTGAGGGGGAAAAAGGACTGATATGTTCTCAGAATTGTGAGGTTATATCTCTAAATTCTGACTTTATTTCTCAGAATTGCAAATTATTTTTTTAGAATTATGAGTTTAAATCTCACAATTCTGACTTTATAACTTGCATTTCTGGGAAGAAAAATCTCAATTGCAAGATGTAAACTTGCTATTGCAAGAAAACAATTGTCCAAAGTCCAAAAATGAACTGTTCCTTTAACAGCAACCAATATTGTATATTGGCTCAACTTATATATTAGGAATTAATCAGAAAGGAAACATGCATAAAATTGTTCAAAAGTGACATTAAAGACATTTATAATGTTTCAAATAAACTTTGTTATGGCTGTTCAAATGTTGCTGTACCATCACAAGAATAAACTGCATTTTTAAAATATATTACTATATATTGTAATATTTCACATTAGTACTGTTATAATTGTATTTTTGATTAAATTAATGCAGGCTTCATGAAGTGTATTAATACATTTCTGTGCAGCTTGACATGAATATCACTGACAAATTTGAGAGTACAATATATTCAGTATAATTCATTACTGATTAATTATTATTATATTTTTTGTTCATGTGAGATAATATGCACTGTCTGAAGCCAATCGATGTGGTGGTTTCAATGCATATAAAACATTTAGGGATGTTTGTACGTGCTCTCATGATGGTCTTTGTAAAATACAATCAAAAGGGTTTTCATTTCACTAGGGTTTATTTATGGTGCAGTAGTGAAATTGGAGTGGACATTCCTGCCTTCTTTTTTTGTGTGCATTTGTGTGCTCTTTACTCAGTAGATTTTTGTTCATTCTGGTCAGGTATGTGTTGAAGCATAAACACTCTTTTTCTCCCCTGGAAGTCTGGTGTGTCAAATGAATCGGTAGCAACTGAGGGAAGTGCCTCCATCTACGAACAGTCACATCCTGTGGAGATGGCAGGGCAACCCGGAGTAGGTTTCTCTGTCAGAGTTCAATTTGCAGACTAATTGGATTCTCTTTTTCAATGATCATACCTGACATACACAAATTACTGAGTGAAAAGGGCTCTGACTCAAATCGGTTCTGCTATTACTGCCTGGAAATTGCTAAAATTGTCTCAAAGGATTAAGCCTGTAGAGTGTATGGAAAGTATCCTATGGCGTACCATTTCAAATTAATAATGATGGCTGTCCTCTTCCACACATTTACTTAATACAGCAGTCTAAATTTTCAATGACTTTAAAGTTATTGTAAAATACTGTTCGCTGCCTATTTTAATTATGCAATCTGTTGAATTTCCTATTTGATTGGTTTTGAATGACATGAGGGTCAATAACTTGTATTTGAATTGTAATTTTAGTTGAATTATTCCTTTAAAGAGTTCATCGGATGCCCATTTTCCACAAGTTCATATGATTCTTCAGGGTCTTAATGAAAAAACAACATGTAAAAGGTAGTTTTGCATCCGATGACCCCTTTAAGAAAGTCAATTTAAATGGCTTTTGAAGGTTGTTTGTTATTTTGGAATTGTGTAATCAATCCTGCAAGCAGAAATATGGCACTCATTTGAGGAGAAACCTTCTAGAATTACTCATTTAGAAAGGGTGATGTGGCGTCATTGGTCTGGTTTCATTCACTTATCTGTTTAATAAGCACAGAAGGAAGGGGAGCATCTGAAGGAAGTTTTCTAGTTCAGGAAGTCCATTTTAGGAAGTGCTGTGGTGGCGACCGCGCACCGCGAACAAGGAGGGGCTCGAAACCCAAGCTGCAGTGGGGGGCTGCCATTTTTAAGACAACAGCAATTTATCTGGCTCCCTCAAACACAAAAACAAAGTTTGTTCTGTTCATTCATTCAGTTATCAATTATTCATTCATTCATTCATAAGTCTTAATTTTAATGGAATATTTTGGTTGGTTGCCAGGGTTGCCGCCCATCCTACATCCACCGAAGCAGATGCAGAATTGCATTCTGTACTAAATCTGTATGGAATAATGGTGGGAGAAAAAATCGATTCACCTAACTATCACGATTCCTTTTGAAACGATTTAAAAATCGATTGGTTTACCTCAGAATCTATTTATATTAAATTATTTTACTTTTCCTAAGAGGTGGTGGGGATAAGTTACCGCTTTTATTCCAACAGAGGGCGAAATGTATAAATGTGTTGCAATTTAAGCAGCACCGCGAAAGCATGCAGAGGCATCTGCTCTCTCAGGGATCCAGATGTTTTGCGACCATTTTTTCTGCCGGTGGGACTAATTTTTGTGAGCGGTCGCACTGGCGTGATCACTGCGTTATTCAACTCATTCAACTATTCACTGCGTTATTCAACTCAGCTCGGAAAGGAAAGCAAACAAACTTGTCCGAGCTCAAAACAGCTTTACTCGGGAGCCAAGTTGATTTTGTGACACTGTTTCTGCACAGTGCTGCGAGATCCAGTGAGAGGTGTTTGAATTCGCCGCACAATTTACTCACCCCCTTGTCATCCAAGATGTTCATGTCTTTCTTTCTTCAGTCGTAAAAGAAATTGTGTTTTTTGAGGAAAACATTTCAGGATTTCTCTCCATATAGTGGACTTCTATGGTGCCCCTGAGTTTGAACTTCCAAAATGCAGTTTAAATGCAGCTTCAAAGGGCTCTAAAAAATTTTTTTTGATTAGAAATGACACAGACGTCTCCCAGAAGATAATAAGATGATGTACAAGAAGCATCATTGTTGAAAAAAAATATTACTCATCTTGTATTTACATTTGAACAAAAAGTGGTATGTCCAAAATTATTAATACCCTTTTTCGTAATCAGTAGAAAAGCCTTTATTGGCTATTACAGCAATCAAACACTTCCTATAATTGCTGACCAGCTTTTTGCATGTCTCCACTGGTATTTTTGCCCATTCATCTTCAGCGATTAGCTCCAACTCTTTCAGTTTGAAGGGTCTACTTGCCATCACCCTGATCTTTAGCTCCCTCCACAGATTCTCAATTGGATTCAAGTCAGGACTCTGGCTGGGCCACTGCAAAACATTAATGTTTTTGTCTGCTAACCATTTCTTCACCACTTTTGCGGTGTGTTTTGGGTTGTTGTCTTGCGGAAATGTCCACTGGTGCCCAAGGCCAAGTTTTTCTGCAGACTGCCTTATGTTGTTGTTGAGAATTTTGATGTATTGCTCGTTTTTCATGGTGCCGTTTACTGTGATTAGGTTCCCTGGTCCACCGGCTGAAAAAAACACCCCCAAAACATTAGGTTCCCACCACCATGTTTGACAGTGGGGATGGTGTTCTTAGGGTTGAAGGCTTCTCATTTTTTACGCCAAATGAAGGCTACATCATTGTGGCCAAACAATTCATTTTTTGTTTCATCTGACCATAAAACAGAAGACCAGAAGTCTTCTTCTTTGTCCAGATGAGCATATGCAAAGGCCAAGTGGGCTTTTATGTGCCTTATCTAGAGAAGTTGTGTCCTTCTTGGTCTGCGTCTGTGGAACCCATGACTGTCCACAAACCAACAGCAGAGAGCTTCTGTTTTTCACCTGTTGACTTGATTAAAACAGCTGTTCCCAATGAATCAGGGTAATTAGGATGCTTTAGAACAGCTTGGACTATTTGGAATGGTATAGAACTTTGGATTTTTCCATAGACTGTGACAGTTTGCAAAGGTTATGAATAATTTTGGACATGCCACTTTTTGTTCAAATGTAAATAAAAGCTGAGAAATATTTTTTCCACAATGATGCCTCTTGTACATCATCTTATTATCTTTTGGGAGAAGCCTGTGTCATTTCCGGTCAAACTTGCTGTTTGAATAAAAGTAAATTTAATACAGAATTTACCAGGGGTATGACTAATTTTGGGCTTGACTGTATATATATATATATATATATATATATATATATATATATATATATATATATATATATATATATATATATATGTATATGTATATGTATATGTATATATATATATATATATAGTCAAGACTAAAATTATTGGTGTATCGTCCCATCCCTAGTATGGAATGTAGGTTTTTTTTTTTTTGTATTTCAGCATCTTAGCAGAGCCCTATAATTGGCTTTATTTATTTATTTATTTTTTATTTTTTATTTTAATGTAACAAAAACAAATATTTTTTGATCCAAGACATATGGTCCGTGTACGTTGTGTTCATTTGTTTCTTAATTTAAAATGAAATAAGCAGAAATGAGAAAACGGTTCCTTTATTCGTTTTCTCATTTGTTCAGAAAACGAAAAAACGAAATTTCGGCTTGTTTTTTAGTTTTTTTTGGTTCAGGGGTAGAAAACGACTTTAAAATTCGTTTTCCACATGTGGGCGATTACAAGACACCCCTTTCCGCTGATTGGTCAACCAAATCTGGCCATCCATTGTTGTTCAACAAGATAAAAGACCATTATTTATTTATTTTCATTCTTTTGCAGTCTTTAAAACAACAAGTGCAATAACATTATATAGGCTACATCAAAATATAATAAACTAAGTTAAAAATAATAATAATAAAATAGGAAAAGCAATAAGAAAATCACATGTACATAGAAATTATTCAAACAATTTAAAATAATTTACAGCTTTTCTTGATTCTTTTAACGATTGCATGTTGCTATACCTGGTCTCTATTAAAATGATTATCAACAAAATGATAGTCCTCTGACTGGGCTTTCTTCTGTTCTAAAAATTAATTTGTTCAGTGACGCTGTTCAGTCATTCAACGACTGAATTACTTGCCCTCCGCCCTACCGTCTTTTTTGATTGAAATATTATATAGAAATATTTTTTAAAGAAATAATATCAAGGTAGTACAGTGTGACAACAGACAGTCGTCTGCTTCATACAGCATGAGCAACTTACTTGACTCTTCAACCAAATGTAATGGAAGAAGCCAATAATGCGTTCAACAGATAACACTTTATAGAACCATATATATATATTAATCGTCTGTCTGTTGCTCCTGCTGTATGAAGCGGATGATTGTCCCGCTGAACTACATTGATATTATTTCTATAAAAATTATTTCTTTATAAAATTTCTATAAAAAACGACGGTGTAGCGGTGGGCAAGTAATTTAACACCAACACCGACTTTTCAAGCCTAAGCGTTATTTATCTAGTTGTTTATCAGCATTTTACCTAAGCAGGCTGTGCACATGTATAATAACTGGCAAAGCTGGCAAAATGAAACTTTCCTGTGGCTATGATAGGTCTACAGTACAGTAAAAATGAAATTCTCCACCTGAGTACCTTCAGCCGATTTGCATTACAGTATTTGCACTTACCATCGCTTGTCCAAAACTGAGCATGTCTAAAAGAAAAATTATTACTGCTGTGTATTTACGCTTGGCTGAACATTGATCTGTTGTTCTTTGCGCTGTCAGCTTTAAAAAATAAAACATGCAGATTAATATTTATAAAATAAATATTTCTGTGTAACGAGATGGGTTGAACAGAAGAAAGCCATCATTGTGTTGAAAAAAAAAAATCTATCTAATAGAAACAGGTATAGCAACCTGTATTCGTCAAAAGAAACAAGAAATAACGCGACACAAGCTGTAAATTATTTTAAAGCCTTAAATCTTTTTTTTGAATAATTTGTAACTATATGTACTTATATGTATGCGATTTTCTTATAGCTTTTTCTATTGTCTAATTATTTTTTAAGTGTCTTAGTTTATTATATTTTGAGGCAATTAATGTTATTATCCTTGTATGTTCGTTGTTTCAAAGACTGCAATTAAAAAAAGAATGAACATAAATAAATAATGGTCTTCTATTTTGTTGAACGAACAATGGATGGCGTCACCTGTCCAGATTTGGTTGACCAATCGGCGGAAAGGGGCGTCTTGTAACCGCCCACATGTGGAAAACGATTTTTGAAGCCATTTATCCGTTTTCTACCCGTGAAACAAAAAAACGCAAAATCGAGCCGAAATTTCGTTTTTTCGTTTTCTGAAAAAATTAAAAAACGAATAAAGGAACCGTTTTCTCATTTCTGCTTATTTCGTTTTATATTCAAAAACAAATGAACACAACGTACACGGACCACATACACTTCATTACTGTTATTCTCTTCGGTCTGCCATTGCCACTTATTACTTTATTTTACTTTTTAGAAACTGAAGGAATGACAATCAATCCACTTTTATTAGTTTTCTTTTGTATTTAATTGGTGCACACTTTCACAGTGTTTTTTTTTTTTTTAATAGATGTCAATTAAAATGTTTCAAAGATAAAGCTCTTACAGAGCCTGTTTATCTTGAGATATATTTTTAGTCATTCTCTCAGTGTTATAATTTGCCTAGTAATATGTGCAATGATAAGTGACACTTATGGTGACATTTTATTTATTTTTACCACAGCTGTAAAGTTGCATGCCAAGTTATAATCAAAGTGACTGAATCTTTTTTTTTTTTTTTTTTTTCTCACATTTATTACTGCAGGCTGAACTTTGTAGCTTTTTTCTTTTTAAATGTGGTTAATTGTCACCTGCCACCAGTTGCAAATATATGGATAGAGAAATGAAAATTGTTTCTAATTTCCTGTCTCTATTTTCCTCTCCCGACTTTGTCAGTCCTACAGTATGTGTTGCTCTCAATGACCTGTGAAGACAAAAGCCAGGCAGCAGACATTTAGTTTTTTTCTTGTATTGCTAATACCTGTCACAACACACAGCGATATATGACCACAGGGAGTTTATTCTCCCAGTATCCTTATCTTACCCTTCTCGTTTTCTGTGTTTGTCTCTTATTTCCCGCTTGAGTTGTTCTTGATCTGTTGTCTACGGAGGGCTGAGGTTGTGCCAGTCTGTAAATATTCTACTTAAAGTAAATGTGATCACTTAGATCAACACTTGAATGTCATACTGCATCACAGAAACTGCATTAATGAAGAAAAAAAATGTTTAGTGTAAATTATGCACAAATATGTCATTTAGATTGCTTTATTGCTTCTGCTTGTGGCTTCATACATTTGTAAGTTGGCTGTTGTTGCAATCACAGAGGCCATCTTACCCTTTATGCAGGCCAATCTAAACAGCATGTAGTGAAAATGGAGAGGTGTTTACTGGGTCATACAATGAGAGAGGTTATCAAATATCTCCCTGCAGCCCTGCCGAATTTAAAGTTTGTACTTTTGGAGAATAGAAAACAGCTAGTTCAACAATATTTTCTGACCTTCAAACACATTCAAAAGAAGTGAAAAGCAGCACTGGCAGTATTTGGAGCAAGCATTGTGTAAAGTATTACACAAACATACAAACCTTCCCAGTTTGTAGATTCTATAACCTGCACTTTTTTATTCAGTGACATTTGAGACATCAAACAAAGTTCAAAGAAAGCATCATTAAAAGTGCATTAATTTAATTGGCTCATGTGTGCCATGTGGCCAATTGTTATGCACCATGTTTCAATGTATCTTTATAATGAGATTTGAGTGCGGCAGCAGAAAGATTTTCCTCAAAAAAATATCTCTGCATTATTCAGTTGAAGCCACTTTTGCGCATCGTTCAAGATAATATTTTCTGCATTATTTAAACACAATAAAATAAAATCAAGCCAAGGCTTGAGAAAATCCTCCAAACTGAGTTTTGGTGATGTAGGATAAATGTCTCTCCAGTGATATCTTCTTTATGAGACTGTCCTGACAGTGGAAATATAAATGTAGGTAATAATATGACCATCATGTAAAGCAATATATGGCTGAGATTCCAGATCTCCTGTGTAAATCCCCCACATATCAAAACATCCTAACGGGTTTAAGCCAGCAGAAGCTCTAGCTGATAACCCAACATCCGACTACTTCCTTTTGCTCCGATTTCTGCCCGTGTCCTCTGGACACGACTGCATTCATCATTCCCTTTCCAAAATTGAAACTTCCACATTCTCTCTTGGGTGTCTCACGACTTCCTCTGCAGAATGTGATGTAAGTTGTAAGCAAGCACGTAGAGAAAACACATGTTGTGCACAATGTGTCTTTTTGTGACTAAGAATACAGTATGTGTGTGTGTGTGTGTGTGTGTGTGTGTGTGTGTGTGTGTGTGTGTATTCCCTTACTTGGGCATTACAAAACCAGTCTTTGGTAGCACAGGTATATTTGTAGCAATATCCAAAAATACATTGTATTGGTCAAAATTATCGATTTTTCTTTCATGCCAAAAATCATTAGGATGTTAAGTAAAGATCATATTCCATGAAGATATTTTGAAAATGTCCTACTGTAAATATATTAAAATGTAATTTTTGATTAGTAATATGCATTGCTAAGAACTTCATTTAGACAACCTTAAAGGCAATTTTCTCAATATTTAGATTTTTTTTTTGCACCCTTAGATTCCAAATTTCCAAATAGTTGTATTTTGGCCGAATATTGTCCTATCCTAACAAACCATACATCAGTGAAACCTTATTTATTCATCTTTCAGAAGGTGTATAAATCTTAATTTCAGAAAAATGTATCCTTATGTGACTGGTTTTGTGGTCCAGGGTCACAATTGGTATCAACCAGTGAAACTGCTTAAACTGACCATATGCACGAATAACTTCTTTGTTTTAGACAAGCCAGCTAAGTCATTTCTGGTTAACTGTACTGTGCCATAATTGGAGTGTACTCTGCTTATTTTGTCTATATAATCCATTTACAATCAAAGAAAAGTTTTGTTTGTCTAAGAAGACCAAACGTCCATGTATACCGTTTCAAGAATGATAGAGAGTTAAAAATAATATGCGAGTAAATCGGCTAAATATATGTGAGTCATTGCTATGATTAACAGTAATAACCGGGCGAAACATCTGACAAGCTGATGTCAAAAATAGAGCTGTGCATTAAATGATTCAGACTAAATTCAGAGTAACAAAACTACAGCAGTAACAAGTTTGTGTTGGTTAAATATAGGCTATTTAATAGCTTTTACAGTTCAAGAAAAAGCACTAAGTACAAATCGCACCCCTTGTTGGCAGAGGCTATTTACACTCTTTTCGACGCGACCGATCCTGGTTCGAATCCCCCTTCTCGCAAACTTTTTTCTCCCTTTTCCAATCTCATATCATATTGGAAAAGCATTTATTTTCAATAAAACTTAAGGACATAATTAAAAAGTTGAAAATAAAGTATCGGTTAGGGTTAGAGTAGGTGTAGGGAGGGCTTGTTGTCCCAATATGGCAGTACCATTTAAAAAATTGAATTAAAACTATAATTTACGCTCAGTATGTAATTACTGCATACTGTTTTAATGTACTACAATATATTATAATATTTTATTTTTTATTTTTTTATTGTTATTACTATTATTATTATTATATTTGTTAATAATCTGGTAGATATTATTTCAATTATGTGCTACCTCTCCCACCCCAAGATGCAATAACTGGCTCACATGCGCAGACATTTGCATACACACATGATCATAATGTTCACAGACACATGAATACATACACTGTTATATGAATACACTTGTAATACTAGATGTCAGTATATATGTTGAAATTGCTTCTTTTTCTAAATATTGCCATATTGTCTTTTTGTTTTGTTTGTTTGCTTTTTTGTTTTATGTTTGGTATAATATTGTCACATTCACTTCTTGCATAATAAAAAAAAAAAAAAAAGTATTACAATAGTGAGGTGCAGATAATTGCGTCTATTTGCAATAAGTGTTATAAATAAAATCCTGCAATTTCAACATAGTGTAGAATCTATAGCTATTTGCACTTAGTGTAAGTAAAACCCATTGTTATTTGCACTTAGTGTAAATAGCATCTATTACGGTTTGAACTTAGTGTAAATAGAACCCATTGTTATTTGAATGTATTTAATTTGTAGTGAACTATATATAAGTATGTAAATAATTCACCCTTATAGGTTGTTTGTGTCTAAGCTTATTTATTTATTTTAATGACTTTCTACACTTGCTATACTATATACTTCAGTGCTGTAAAAGTACTACAATTTATTATACTAGCAAGTTACTGATTATCGAGAATATAATTAAGAAACGTTAGCCTAATCACGTTATGACAGTGTTTAGCTGTCAGCATTTAAATGTACAACTATGCAGGTACTTTCCTGGGATTACCAGGCTCGGCATTTAAATGATATGTTGTTAAATAATATAAAACTGAATGTTAATGCTGCTATCATTATTTACGATGTTGCAATTATTATTTTCTCTGTTTCTGATAAAAACGAGGCAGTAGAGGAGTCTTGAGTGTGTCTACCTATATATGCTTCAGCGGAAGTTTAGGAGCTTATCATTATGCAGAAATTCTAAAGAACACTCCGTGCATATGGTCAATTGCTTAATTGCATAAAAACAGTCGATGAGTTGGGCTGGTTATATCCTGTCGATCAAAACGGGGTGGAAAAACATGTCAGATAGCAACTTGAGTAAAAAAAAATGTTTCTTGTGCCAAATTTAGGGCTGTCCAAGTTAAATACAGTAATAACGCAGAAACACTGTCATTAACGTTGGTTCTGTTTGTTTCATATGAATCACCCGTTGTTCAAGCCAGGGTTGCCAGGTCAGTGATGTTCCCTTCAGAAAACATTATTTGTAATGCGCCCCCAATCCAATTATCACAAGGAGTTTTGTGCTTAGTTGCTTTTGATGAGAAAGTCTCAGCTTTCAAATCCTGTTCATTCTATCACTAAATTCAAACAATAAATGCCGTTTGATACTCTTAAATGTGGCGTGACTGATCACTGTAAGCTGCTGTGAATCCGCATGCCCGGGTGCTTCTGTAATTTACAGAAAAGAAACAGTCAATTGGCAAATAAATCATTTTACATACTTATTCCCAGCATTGTATTATGTACGCTTTAAGTTACATCTCAAATGACAATGGATCAATTCATAATCATGTTTATATTAATTAGATAGTCTGCAAAGTATACAGAGCATCTGCAGCTTATATGAACAAAATGCCTCCAATGCATATATGTACAGTTAAAGTCAAAAGTTTACATACACTTTGCAGAATCTGCAAAATGTGAGTTATGTTACCAAAATAAGAGGGATCATACAAAATGCAGTCATTGTTTATTTAGTACTAACCTGAATAAGATATTTCACATTTACATATAATCTCATATAGACTCATATGCAACTATTACAGAAGGTTCAAACGCTCACTGATGCTTGAGAAGGTAAAAGGGTGAAAACTTGAATTTGATGATCAGGGTAAATTTAACTTATTTTGTCTTCTGGGGAACTTGTAAGTATATTTTGAAGGGCAGTACTAAATGAAAGAAATATGATATTTTGGCAAAATAAGAAAAATGTATACATCCTCATTCTCTCTGGCTCTTAATGCATTGTTTTTCCTTCTGGAGCATCAGAGAGCATTTGAACTTCCTGTAATAGCTGCTTATGAGTCCCCCAGTTGTCCTCAGTGTGAAAAGATGGATCTCAAAATCATATAGTCATTGTTGGAAAGGGTTCAAATACACAAAAATGCTGAAAAACCAAAGAACCTGTTGGACCTGAAGGACTTTTCTGAAGGACAGTGGGCAGTTTAACTGTTCAGAACAAACAAGGGACTCATGAACAACTATGACTAAACAACAACAACAACAACAACAACAACAACAAAATATACAGTATTAAGATTCAAATGTATGTAAACTTTTGAACAGGGTATCTAATATTTGCATTTTGTGTGATCCATCTTATTTTGGTAACATAATTAACATTTTGCAGATTCTGCAAGGTGTATATAAACTTTTGAGTTCAACTGTATGTGTCATGTATGTGTATGCAGGTGGTGGTGGAAACATTACCTCTCCGCTGTACAGTCGTGGCCAAAAGTTTTGAGAATGACACAAATATTAGTTTTCACAAAGTTTGCTGCTCAACTGCTTTTAGATCTTTGTTTCAGTTGTTTCTGTGATGTACTGAAATATAATTACAAGCACTTCATACGTTTCAAAGGCTTTTATCGACAATTACATGACATTTATGTAAAGAGTCAGTATTTGCAGTGTTGGCCCTTCTTTTTCAGGACCTCTGCAATTCGACTGGGCATGCTCTCAATCAACTTCTGGGCCAAATCCTGATTGATAGCAACCCATTATTTCATAATCACTTCTTGGAGTTTGTCAGAATTAGTGGGTTTTTGTTTGTCCACCCGCCTCTTGAGGATTGACCACAAGTTCTCAATGGGATTAAGATCTGGGGAGTTTCCAGGCCATGGACCCAAAATTTCAACGTTTTGGTCCCCGAGCCACATAGAGTACGTTTATATGGACAACAATATTCCGATTTTAACGCGATTAAGACAATACTCTGATTAAGAAGCAACCATGTAAACTGAGATTTTTGATTAATTTAATCTGACTAAAGTCATAATCAGAGTAAACACAAATCGAATTAAGACAGGTGGAGTATTCCTATTTTAGTCGCATTATGGAAGACATGTACACACCTTAATCACACTATTCCCCTTGTGTAGGACTTTTCGCCACATTTTGTGACAGGATACACACTAATGCTGCATTCCAGGCAGGTTTTTGAGCTCGTAAATCACGTCTTCAAACCACGACTCAGGACTTTGTAGCATTCCAGGCAAGTCACGCCAAGCATTTATTAATTTTAGCTATATTATTAATAATTTGATTGCAACGTTATATTGTCTTACACTCTATTTTTCCACCGTGTGCCACTTGCATAAACACCGCACCCCAGAGGCTTTATTGTTGTTTCGTGGGCTATGTCACCTCAGAACTCAGAACTGGGAGTACGTCGATCTAGTTCACGAGTGGGAATTCACGGGTTTGAGTGCTTTTCCAGTGCACTTTCACGGGTAGAAGTTTGGAAAAACACGGATAACGGGTTTCCTGGAACGCGGCATAACGCTCTCAGTTGGTCGCACGTGCATATGCTTTGGTTTCATTTTATTTATTTATTTTTTTGCTACAACATGGGATTAATCAATGCTCATTGCTGATAAATGGTTTGTCTGTTATCATAATTTATAGTTTTATGGAAACGTAGTTAACATTCAACCCGTTCTTTTTCATCAGTATTATTTGTGATTTTAATTTTGTGAACGGGATTTCCGCTATTGGAATGTCTTAGGATGCTTTTCACTTTTACTATCGAATTCATGATCTTGGTTTTGCTTACATATATAGGCTACACCTATCAATTTTAAGATTAAAACAATTTTTTAAAAGATGGGTTTGTTATTTTTAATTAAACAGCATAACAACAATAAAATAAAACAGCTTATATCATTTATTAACAAAAACTAATAAGACGAGGCATGGACTCCATCGCATGCTGTGTTATATGCCGACTAAACAATTTATTACAGGGCACGCAAACACTGAGCAATCAAATCAATTAATAAAAAATAAATAAAAGAAAGCCTCTAAAGCGTAATGTGAGGTAAACGGCAAAGATAACAGGGTTTTCAAAATGAAAACAAACAAACAAAAAAAAGTAAAACTAAACTGGCTTTCGACTTGCGTGTGTTTTTTTTTTTTCCCCTAAAAACTGACTGGCTCTGAAACGCTCGCTGTATGGAGCAGACGCTTTGGAGCAGCACAGCATGCACTCGCACAAATGCGACCACGGCAAATTTTAACTCACACATTCTAAAAAAAATTGTTGCATATGTCCAGTGCCACTTCAAGCTTTTGTAAAATTAAAACCGAAACATCCAAAAGTCTATAACGAAGATGAACTGATCTAATGATGTGTGTCATTAATCGATCTATGTACTATAACATGTAAAACGGCAACATGAAAGGAATATTCTAAAAGCAACTCATGTAAACAGCTTAATCATATTATTGTCTTATTCAGAATAAGGTCATTAATTAGATTACTGGTGTCCATGTAAACGTAGTCACTGTTATCACTTTTGCCTTATGGCACGGTGCTCCATCGTGCTGGAAAATGCATTGTTCTTCACCAAACTGTTGTTGGATTGTTGGAAGAAGTTGCTTTTGGAGGGTGTTTTGGTACCATTCTTTAGTCATGGCTGTGTTTTTGGGCAAAATTGTGAGTGAGCCCACTCCCTTGGATGCGAAGCAACCCCACACATGAATGGTCTCAGGATGCTTTACTGTTGGCATGACACAGGACTGATGGTAGCGCTCAAACAATCAAATCCAAACAATCGGAAAGAGGCTTCATCTGAGAATATGACTTTGCCCCAGTCCTCAGCAGTCCATTTGCCATACTTTTTGCAGAAGATCAATCTGTCCGTGATGTTTTTTTTGTTTGGAGAGAAGTGGCTTCTTTGCTGCCCTTCTTGACACCAGGCCATCTTCCAAAAGTCTTCGCCTCACTGTGCGTGCAGATGCGCTCACACCTGCCTGCTGCCATTCCTGAGCAAGCTCTGCACTGGTGGCACTCCGATCCCGCAGCTGAATCCTCTTTAGGAGACGATCCTGGCACTTGCTGGACTTTCTTGGACGCCCTGAAGCCTTCTTGACAATGCAGTGGAAAGTTTTTTTTCGGGATTAAGTAAATTTTCTTGGCAGAGAAGGACTATGGAATTCATCTGATCACTCTTCATAACATTCTGGAATATATGCACATTGCTATTATAAAAACTTAAGCAGCAACTTTTCCAATTTCCAATATTTATGTAATTCTCAAAACTTTTGGCCACGACTGTATGTCAAAGGTAATGATTAATTTCAGAATTACTTTTTTTCTGAACTTGTCATACCTTTACAATTGCACTGTGAACTGAGGAACTGAAAGGAATGAAAGGTAAATGAATCAATTATGGTTATAACACAGGGTACCGAATGCCTGGACAAAGAGTTTGAGCTTGTGGCAGCCCGCTGGTTCTTTTCAAATCTCTTTGGTTGACATGGTTTATTGAAAGGGGCATCTGAATGAACCGGTGGGCGGCACAGACAACCTGTAATCAGGGCGTTTGGAAACTCAGTGTAGGTGGAACCAAAGACCACCTAATTGTTCTCTAATAGTTGGAAATGGATGCTGTTTTATTCCTGGGTAATTTTCGCATAGAGGACTACAATTAAGATGGATGGAAATTTAAGATTTAAATGTAGAAAAGCTTTTTGTACGGAATGGATGGGGTGAATAACCTTGATACTGGAAATAGTAGGGATAGTTCATAAAAAAATGAAATTTCTGTCATTGATTACTGACCCTCATGTTGTTTCAAACCCATAAAACCTTTGTTTATCTTCGGAACACAAATTAAGATATTTTTGATGAAATTGAGAGCTTTCTGACCCTGCATAGACAGCAATGCAACTGACACGTTCCAAGGTCCAGAAAGGTAGAGGACATTGTTAAAATATCAATGTGACATCAGTGGTTCAACCTTAATGTTATGAAGGCACAAGAATACTTTTTGTGCGCAATGAAAAAAAAAAAAAAAAAAAAAAACTTTATTTAACAAGTCCTTCTCTTCCATCTCAGTTGGTGTGCATTCACAGTACCACAACTTATTTTTCATACCGTAGACATTCATTCCTCAATCAAGAACTTCCAGAACAAAAAGGAAAACATTTCAGAATTTCTCTCCATATAGTGGACTTCTATGGCGCCCGTGAGTTTGAACGTTCAAAATGCAGTTTAAGTGCAACTTCAAAGGGCTTTAAACGATCCCAGATGAGGAAGAAGTGTCTTATCTAGTGAAACGATCGATTATTTTCTAAAAAAAAAAAAAAAAAAAAAAAGGAAAGACAATTTATATACTACTTATATACTTTTCAGTGTTTCAAGGCAGATAGGGTAGGTTGAAAAACTCCCATCTCATTTTGTCCTCTAACTTCAAAATCGTTCTACACCATTGCAGAAGTAACCCAGTGTTTACAAAGTGAGCGTGCAAAGAAGGTCAAACACCCTTTACAAAAAAAGGTAAAACAGCGATGCAGGACGATTTTGAAGTTGGAGGTGAAAATTAGATCGTAGTTTTTCGACATACCATAATGGTCTTGAACCGGGATATACAGAGTCCAAGCAGATTTAGACAAGACGAGCATTTGAGGTTAAAAAGTATATAAATTATAACTCTTTATTAGAAAATAGCTGATCGTTTCACTAGATAAGACCCTTTTTCCTCGGCTGAGATCATTTGAGCCCTTTGAATCTGCATTTTTGGAAGTTCAAACTCGGGGGCACCTCAAAAAACAATTTCTTTACAACTGAAGAAAGGACACAACCATCTTGGATGACAAGGGGGTGAGTAAATTATCTGTAAATTTTTGTTCTGGAAGTGAACTTCTCTTTTAATGCTTCATATAAATCTCTATCTATTCCTTCCCGTCTAAGCCTGTGTTTGCATAGCATATACTGTATTTCAGCTTCAGTGTTCTTCTGAGATTCGCCAGTGCTAAGAGATCTACAGAAGATCATGAGTAAAAAAAAGACAGTGCTGAATCATTGTGTGTTACAGTAATATCGCCTATAGCTCAAGGTGCGGCTGAATGCGAGCAGGATTGGCAGATGTGATGAAAGCAGTGAGAGCCTGTGAAGCGGTGTGTTGTGGGCAGCGTGTGGTGTTGCTCTCTCAGATGGTTTGCTCGAGCGAACACGAACATGATTTTGAGTGTGTGTTTGTGTGTGTGTTCGCCTGCCCAAATAGTCAATCCGGGTTGCAAGGTGTGTCCATGTGTGTCTGGCTAACCTGAGATGATCTTGACATTGTTTTCTCAAGCTGGGTGCATGTGTGTGTCTCAGGGTGAAAAAAAAAATGTGTGCGTGTGGCTCATTTTGAATGGCTGTTGACATGTTTGTGTGGGTTGGCTTGTGTGAGTGAGTCAAGCAGCCAGTCTTGTCGCTCGTTCTGGAAGTAGACTTGACGGGCTCAGTGTGTGTGCGAGCGAGAGTTCATAATGTCAGCAAAAGAACGTCGTGGAGATGTTAGTGTGTGTCTCTGAAAACCAACATGATGCATTTGTGCATGTGTGTCCACTTATGTGTGTCTAATGCATCTGAGTAAATGCTGTGCTGGACAGATTGCGTTCACCCTTGCGTGCCGCGTGCCCTTTGTGTCCGGTCCCTGATGGAGGCCCCTGTGCGTGACCGATTCGGTGTTCAGGTGCCGTCCGCCCACCGGCCCCCCCACAGAGAGGTTAAGTACTTTAGCACATTACTTTAGGGACTTGCTACTGACAGACAGCCTGGTGCCCATTTGGGCGCCAAAAGACTCCACGGTTGACTAGATAGACGCAAAGACCGTATTTTAAACAGATGCCATTCACTGCATAATTTCTTTTGTAAACATAGACGGCCGTTGGCTTCCTCCTTTTGTTTGGCGTATTCGATGATAAAAACAACTTGAAATCACAATGCTGCGCTCTTGGTAAAAATGTGTTTTCAACTCTTCCTTGGGATTACAAATGTATTCAGAGAAGAATAATGAATCACGGCCGTCTCTTCAGTTTTAATTTAATTTAATTTAAATTTATAATTAAGAGTGTTTGTTTTTTATTTGTGCCAGACCCTTCTAGTATTCTCTAATCAAAACGGTGCAATCACAGATTGGCAAAAGGACATTGTGCCTTTCCAAATCATTATAGTTGAGGGGCGTCTGTTGTTAAGGGCTCTAAATGAGGTACATATGAGGAGATTCTGTTTTTATATATCAAGCTGAAGGAATGATACGTCAGAGCATGAATTCACATGATGTTCAGCCCTTAATCAACGCATATGTGAAGTATGTGTTACAAAGGTTACAAAGACTCGCCTGTGTACACCGCCTCAGTTAAAACATTTACATTCATTTAGTTTTTAGTTGTATTCAAATAGGAAATACAGCATAGTGATTCATACTAAGGAGGCAGTTAAAAGTAGTGCCCTGTGATTTCCGCAATGCAGAAAACGCGGACAGAATCACGGAATCCAGTCATAAAAACTAAATTTACTGTGTAACCAAATTCTGGATGGATAAATCAAAAGTAGGACAGTACACTGAAGTCAAAAAGCGATATGGACCAGTGTTTGTAAATATTAATCAGCAAAAAAATGTATTCATTTATCTCTGTGTGAATGAATGGTGCAGACATGTGGTTTAGTTTAATACACACATACTGAAACGTGTGTGACACTCCCAGTGTTTCCAGTCTCTGCCGCCTCATGAAAACATAAATGCAATCTCTAGAACTGCTCTGAGAGTCACTTAACGAGCATTTTACCAGTTCTTTTGATGAAAAACTATCATCATATCAAACACAAACAGAAACTTAAAGGTCTTCACAGTAACCTGTTAAAATAAAAGTTTGGCTTAACTTGAAGAAACTGTGACAGAAATATATTACTTAATGTAATGATAGTACAACTACTACTAATAAAAATATTATTAAAACATTACTTTTTAAGAAATATTTACCAAATAGTTTTTCCCAGAATTTATTTAGCAGAAAAATGTAAACACACACACACACACACACACACACACACACACACACACACACACACACACAAAAAAAAAAAAAAAATAATAAAAATTATATATAATTATATATATATATAATTTTTTTAACTAAATATTAAACTAACTATTAAACTATTGAAAAAATAGCTATTAAAATGGAATACAGAAAATTAATAGAAAACAGAATTTAGTAAAAAAGAGACTGGAAAAAAACATTTCGTAGGGCCTTAAAATTTTTTTTTTTTTTACTTTTCATAAATTGCTGTAAAATTGTGTGTTTCATGATTTCAATTAATTAGACATGATTTTTTTATTAATAAAATTTAATTTAACCATTAAAACAGAGTCTAGAAATCTACCAGAAAATGTATTTACTAATAACACAACACAAGTTTTTCTGAGGAAAAAAAAAGAAATAAAATAATACTATTTTTTTTTTATAAAATCAATGAATTATTTTACTAACATTTTAATTTTTTTTAGCAAAAAACGTACATGCACGACACAGTTTTTCTGAGGAAAAATATAATAAAAAATAATAAATTATTTCTTTATAAAATCAGTTAATTAGAGATGCTTTTCCATTCAAATGGAATACAGAAAATTAATGGAAAACACAGAATTTTGTAAAAATTAAACTGAAAACAGCAACAACAACAACAAAATTTCATAGGGCCTTAAAAATGTAATTTTTCTGAAAAAAAGAGAAAAAATCTTTATAAAATGAATTAATCACAGATGCTTTTGATTATTAAAATGTAATGAAACCATTAAAATGAACAATTGGTATAAAAAAGTAAAAACTAAATTGGTGTAAGCTTTATGATTTCAATTAATTAGACGTTTTTTGATTAATAAAATTTAATTAAACTATTAAAACTGAGTCTAGAAAAATGTAAAGTAAAAAAACAGAATCAGCATAATAAAACAGAATTTATGAAAAAAAAAAATATATGCCTCTGTAAATGAGAATGACTGCAATATATAATTCAGAATGGAAATGTATTTGTTTGTTGTTGTTGGTTTAAGTGTCCTTTATCAGTGCGTTGAATTGTAATATTCAGTAAAATTAATTGTTTGTTTTTAAATGATTAATTAATATGCATGTATTTTAATTTATAACTAAACTAAAACAAATATTTTACTCAAAAGCTTTAAAAGTGACTATAAAAGCAGTCTTTGTCTGCTTTTTTAAAAAGTACAACTTATTGTCTGTTTTTTTAAAAAGTACAACTTATTTAGATTTTGCCCCAGCTCCACTTATTCTCTGTGGGTTTAATTTGAATAATACGTCTAAGATGGTAAAATCAGGTCTTTGTAACAATAGATGAGACCTAAAACTCATAATAAATTCAAAGTTCATATTCTAATGTCCAAAAGCTAAAAAATAAACAGTTAGAAAAGCTCAAAATTAAAAAGTGCTCTATTTATGTTCATAAACTTTTTTAATAAAAACATGACACCGCTATCTTGCTTGTAGCTGTTGACCACAGTTACATCAATAATTTAAAAGTGTTTACGAACAGCAAAGTAAGATAACATCAATGAAGAAAAATGGACACTTCTTTGCTCTTAAGGTTGGTTTTTCCTTTATTCTTTCTTTTCTCTCTTTTTTTTTTTAAGAAAAACAGTGACTAGTGGGAGGTTATAGGGTGTGTTGGCGTCCCGCTGTGTTGAAGTTGTCTTGGTGCTTGTTTGGTATTCCTATCACAAAACTCTCTCCTTGTTGTGTGAAGCCAAGGTTAATGCTTCTATACCATTATGGATGTTCCGCTGTATGTGGCCGATGCCTCGTACACCTGTAAATATGCAGTCTGCACACTTTTATTTTTAACCTTAAACAGCTCTGGAAACACAATACAAGAATGGCATTAATTATTCATGTGACTTATAAATGAATAATGCAGCTCCATTGGAAGAAAAATAACTGATTGATTCGGCGGGGAAAAGGGAGGGATGAAATGGCTAATATTTTCTATTTTTCCTTTCTTAAGGTTCAAAGGTGTAAAGAACAAGCTGGTCTTTTGTTCTCCAGTTCAGATTATGCCTTGTTTAATTATTTAAACCCAAATTCAGAGCTCCATATTGACCCCGAAAGCCAAAGCGTCAACATCACTAGGCCGGTGTTTGTGTAATTATACCTTTCAGATGTAAAAACACCCTCTTTTGCACTTGAAAATCTGTTTGTGTCGCTCTCCCGCTCTTTTATTCGTCTCTGGATTGTGTGCGGGGAAATGACGCATCTTTGTTTCTCCTCAATAAAGGAGAGATAAGGGATGCTCTTGAGAGTTTCCCCACCGTTCATTTACATGAATCCCAAATTTCCTGCTCCTCACATGCTGTTTGAAGAGGAAGTTGCAAAATTGTCTCCCAAATGTCCTTGTTAGAGAGAAGAATTGATAGCGAAGGTTTGCAGGGAGCGCAGAAGTGACAGAGAGAGAGAAAGAGAGGTGTTGGCAAAGAGAATAATGAGGCCTGGGCTTCCCAGTAATGTTGCAAATCAAGCTATTAAGATAATCTTTAATAGCAGTATGCAGTATTTTATGATGGAGTAGCACCGGCTTCCCATACCAGCGTGTAGGCTGCTTATTATTAAGGAGAACTTAAGTTTACAAGATTTTTATGAGTGTTCAGGTGCAAAGACACTGAAATAAGTCTGAAACTTTCACGAGTATGTGCAAGAGTTTGTTAACATAACACAAAACTAGTCTTGTCTGGCTGTGCTACACAGTATATGAATTATATAATGTACACCACCGTTCAGAAGTTTGGGATCTGTAAGATTTTTTAAAAGGAGGCATTGGATGCAAAACTCATCTTACATGTTGTTTGAACATTAATGTGTGTTGGCAGTTTTGGCATCTTTAAAGGAACACTCCACTTTTTTTGGAAATAGGCTAATTCTCCAACTCCCCCCGAGTTCATAAGTTGATTTTTACCGTTTTGAAATCCATTCAGCCGTTCTCCTGTTCTGGCGATATCACTTTTAGCATAGCTTAGCACAGATCATTGAATCCTATTAGACCAATAGCATCGCGTTCAAAAATGACCAACGACTTTCCATATTTGTTGTATTTAAAACTTGACTCTTCTGTAGTTATATCGTGTTCTAAGACCGGTGGAAATGCAAAGCTGCGAGTTTCTAGGCCGATAAGATTAGGAACTACACTTCCATTCCGGCGTAATAGTCAAGGAAGTTTGCTGCCGTAATATGGCCAAAGCAGGTGGAGTATTATCAGAAATGAGTTCCCAGATAGTTTAGCATTTGCACATGTGCTGTATGGTATTACTGCTCCTGCTTCAGCCATATTACGGCAGCAAACTTCCTTGACTATTACGCCGGAATGGGAGTGTAGTTCCTAATCTTATCAGCCTAGAAAATTGAAGCTTTGCATTTCCTCCGGTCTTAGTACACGATATAACTACAGAAGAGTCAAGTTTTAAATAGGACAAATATCGAAACTCGTTGGTCATTTTTGAACGCGATGCTATTGGTCTAATAGGATTCAATGATCTATGCTAAGCTATGCTAAAAGTGATATCGCCAGAACAGGAGAACGGCTGAATGGATTTCAAAATGGTAAAACTCAACTTATTAACTCGGAGGTAGTTGGAGAATGAGCCTATTTCCAAAAAAAGTGGAGTGTTCCTTTAAAAGTAATATCCTCTTTTTAAAATCAGGTCATCAGCTTCTTGTTGGTGTGAGGACACACCGTCAGAGGCCACTCCTACGATAGTTGATTGACATGTGTGCTATGCCTTAGACCTGCCCTCACCGAGCTGAAACAGTCCGACTCCGATCGCCATTGTATCGACTCAGGTGCAGGGGAAAACAAGAATGTGTCCGATTGAGGTGTTCTGTTGTTGGATGTAATAATGAACATAGCAGTCGTCATTAATTCCCGACATCAGGTAAGTGCCGATCTACATATGCGTCAATGTTCGTGCGAATCATTCGTGATGGAGCCTTACCCACAGCTGAAGTGTTTATAAGGGTTTTTTATGCATCTGTGCTTGTTAGCAAGTTTCACCGCTAAATGCGGCTAAAGTAAACATTACAGCTTGTCATCCCACGGTCATAAGCGGTAAAGGCATTTATTTCTATTTCAAAATGCTGTTCTTAAAAATACTAAAAAAATTCTGTATCACAGATTTTACAAAAATATGAAGCAACACAACTGTTAAAACATAAAAATTGGATGAATTCGTTCAAATGAAATCCAGAAAATTAATGGAAAACACAAAATTTGGTAAAAATTAAAATGCCAGGGCCCTAACATATATTTTTTTGTTAACCTGCAAATAAATTGCATTTAAATTGTGTAGGTTTCATGATTTCTATTAATTGGTTTAAGTTTCATTTGTTAATGCTTTGAACTGTTATATTCAGTAAAATTAATAGTTTGTTTTTGAATTATTAATTAATTGTGATTTTAATTTACAGTATAACTAACTAAAACCAGAAATATTTTACTCAAAAGTTTTTGAAGTGACTATAAAAAGATGTCTTTGTCTGCTTTTTTAAAAAAAGTAAAGCTTTTCTCCACTGCTCCACTTATTCTCTGTGGGTTTAATTTAAACAATATGCTAAGATGGTAAAAATATGAAAAAATATGAAGCAATGTTTCATTGTGGAACTGAAGACTGGAGAAATGATGCTGAAAATCCAGCTTTGCATCACCAAAATAAATTACATTTTATAAAGGTTTATTTTAAATTGTACTTTTTTTATTATTAAATAAGTGCAGCAAGGATGAACATAAGAGACTTAAACTTTACAACTTTAAAAATATAGTTTATATATTTATTAATAATTTATTTATTTATTTTTTACATAAATCTTGGTATTTTAATAATAAACATAGGGATTATTCAAATTAAGGTCATGATTAATCAGAAAATCTATCATTTTTTGCCGGTCTTAAAGCAATGTACATACAGTATGTGATTCATACAGTATTTTTAAATAAACATACACTGACGCTCAAAAGTTTGGGATTTTTTAAGACGTCTTTTCTACTCACCAAGTCATATTATAAAATATTATTGCAATTTAAAATAGTGGTTTTCTATTTTAATTTACTTTAAAATACAATTTATTTCTGTAATGCAAAGCTGAATTTTCATCAGCCATTACTCCAGTCTTCAGTGTCACATGATTCTTCAGAAATCATTCTAATATGCTGATTTATAATCAATGTTGGAAACAGTTGTGCTCCTAATATTTCTTTGTAAACTGTGATACTTTTTTCAGGATTCTTTAATGAATAAAAGTTGAAAAGAACAGCATTTATTCAAAATAGGAATCTTTTCTAACAATATCTAGTCTAAGTCTTTACTATCACCTTTGATCAATTTAACACATCCTTGATGAAGTTCTTTCAAACAAAGACAAAAAGAAAAAAATAATTACTGACCCCAAACTTTGAAAGATAGTGTATATTGTTACAAAAGATTTCTATTTTAAATAAATGCTGCTCTTTTGTTTTATTCATCAAAGAATCCTGAAAAATATATCACACATTGCAAAAAAATATTAAGGAGCAAAACTGTTTCCAAGATTTTAGCATTTTAGAATGATTTCTGAAGCATCATGTGACACTAAAGACTTGAGTATTGATGCTGAAAATTCAGCTTTGCATAACACAATTTTAAAATATATTAAAATAGAAAACCGTTATTTTTAATTTCAATATGATTTCACAATACTACTTTTTTCAGTATTTGTAATCAAATAAATGCAGCCTTGGTGAGCAGAAAAGAAATCTTACTGATCACAAACTTTTAAGTAGCAGTGCATCTATATATTAGAAAATGGTGCCCTGCTTAAGTTCCTGAAGGCCAAGTACTGTATAGATTTGGCCTCACAAACATCTCTTTTAAAGTATTTTTTGTCATTCAAATGTGTGATTAATCTTTTAAGATGTTGCTAGAGTGCCATTTCTGTGATAAGCATATGCAAAAGAGCCTTATTCTGTCAGCTCATAGTCAAAAATGAGTGCAATATGTATTGACTTTCCTTTTAATATTAGTCTGTAGCTTCACCGTATGTGTTTGGAAAAGTCCCCGTCACCCATTAGAGTACTGACAAGAGCTGCAACATAGTGGCTGGCATACACTCTGTCGATTTGATTTCCATCAAGGACACGTGGGCTTTTGAAGAAAGCGACTGCATTTACTCTGGGTTGTAGGCGTGCGTCTGGGGAGAGAGACGAGACGTATGAAAATAGAGGGAAGCGTTTAATGGCTTTAAGGTTGCTGGTGAGGAAACATCCTGAGAACAGTATTTGGACTGATGTGTGAGTGTGCGTTTTGTGTGGCGACGTATAGGCGAGCGTGTTTGGTTGTGTGGTGGAGAAGTGTGTTGTCTGGGAGGCTTCTTTCGATTCAGTGATTATCTAATGAGACGGTTTCCTTTCTCCGGAGTAAAAACGTACCATCCCGCCTTTTCCGTGTCTCCTGGGATGGCACTGCTCTGACAGTCAATATAATGCAATTTGCTAAGTGTATTAGATGTGTGCATTTAATTTTCCTCACCCTTTATACAGCTATTTAGCCATCTGCCCCTTTTAAAACATCTTTTATTTATATCCACAATCTCTAAATGGTTCCTCTGAGAGTCTGGATGTACCCCAGACCCTTGAGAAACTCACAAAAGGTCTCTCAAATACAAATAGACAGATACATCAAGCGGTCTCATAAATCTGTGATACATATTAGGCTGTGCTGATATGATAGCGGTGTTTTTTTTGTTTGTGTGTGTCTTTTGACGCCATTAGATTGGAGCCCAGAGTCGTAAAGAATCCATTTTGTTATTGCAGATATAAATAAAATATGTTTTAAAAGGTTTTTTGATTCAAAGAGCTGTTATAACGGTGGTTCTGAGTAAATTCGTCAGAAGATGTTTGCTCTTAGGGGTTATTGCTGTAAGTCTATCTTCATTTTTGGGTGTAGCCGATTGACAAGATACTGTAAACCATACTGGTATTTATGGCCTTTTTTAGCCTTTTTTTAAGATTTTCATTTCTAGGTCAATAATCAAATTTATGACACTGACCGTGTGACTCGATTCTCAAATCATACTGGAGAACATGATCATAAGATTTGTTTATGTCAGATTCAACGCTGCTGGTGTTAAAGCAAAAGAAAGAGATTCTGAAACATATGCAGTTCTATAAAATTAGAAACTTGTGCAAAAATTACTATTTTCGTGAGTGGTTTCACACATCCTGATTGAATCAAAGCAAAACCTCTTTTTACTGTCAAATGATTTTGTGCAGCTATCTTTTATGCTTGAATAGCAATATTATTTCTCTTCCACAGAAGGCTGTACAACTTTTTTTGCACTATCAGTGATACTTCCCATCTCTCAACGATGAATGTGCATAATTATTCTAATGAAATTCAAAGGTGATGCTCCTTGATGTTAGAACAGTGATGTTCATTGATTTACATTGACTGTATAGAACATTTTTTAATGTCTTTTTAGCATTTTTTGTGATTAAAAACAAATTAATTTACACTGTCATTCAAAAGTTCCATTCATTTGATCAAAAATACAGAAAAAAGTAATATTAGGAATTTTTTTTTGCAATTTGAAATGTATAAATAGTGTTCTATTTTAATATGCTTTAAAATTTATTTCTGTGATGCAGCACTGAATTTTCATCAGCCATTACTCCAGTCTTCGGTGTCACATTCTAATATGCTGATTTAATATCACTGTTGGATACAGTTGTGCTGCTTAATGTTTTTTTTTTTTTGGAATCTGTGATACTTTTTTTTTCAGGATTCTTTGATAAATAAAACATAACATGCATTTATTCAAAATAGATTTTTTTTAACAATATAAGTCTTTACTATCACTTTATATCAACACCTTGCTGAATAGAAGTATTTAGTATACAAAGAAAAAAAATTCTGACCCCAAACTTTGAACGGTAGGTTATATTCTTACAAAAGATTTATATTTGAAATAAATGCTGTTCTTTTAAATGTTTTATTCATCAAAGAATAAAAAAAAAACTATTTTCAAGATTGATAATAAGTCATCATATTAGAATGAATTATGAAAGATCATTTGACACTGAAGACTGGAGTAATGATGCTGAAAATTCAGATTTGCATCACAGGAATAAATTCTATTTTAAAGTATATTAAAATAGAAAATGACGATTTTAAATTGCAATAATATTTCACATTATTATGTACATTGAATCAAACAAACACAGCCTTGATGAGCAGAAAAGATGTCTTTAAAAAAAATAAAAATAAATAAATACTACTTTTTAAAAGTTATATAAGTTTTATAAAAGTTACTTTTATAAAAGTTAAGTTTAAAAGTGGTTATTTATAAGATTTTTTTTTTTTTTTCAAAAAAGTCTCTTGTTCCCCCTTGCTGCATTTATTTAATAATAAAAATATATATATTAGTACAATTTAAACATTCAAAATCTGACTGATCCCAAACGTTTGAACAGCAGTGTATTTTCAGATTATATTATAGCCCATAGTATATATGATATACAGTACTATAGTATGGACTTGCAGTTATTCAAAGTTAAATTTATCTTAATGGATTTGTTTCTCACAAACACAGCTTTTCACTTTACAGGACATTAATTGATGAACTGGAGTCTTGTTGATTTTTGTGGATTATTGTGATGTTTTTATCATCTGTTTGGACTCTATTCTGATGGCACCCATTCACTGCACAGTGTACATTTGTACATTTTTGTACATAGTTATGATTACAGCTCCATATGTTTCGCTTTCTGGACGGTAGCTCAGACGGAACGGAAATGGACTTAGGATGCGGAGTCCTTAGGTACAAATCCCATAAAAAAAAACATGACTCAAGATAAAAGAGCTAAAAGATCGAAAAACAAGCTAAGACAGCATGATTACTATTGCGTTTTTATGCCACATTTGCTTTTGTTCATATTATCGGGTAGGTTTAGGTGTAGTGCAGTTTTTACGTTATTTTAAAACATAATGGAGCATTAGAGTTATAGCGCCACTCAACGGACATTTCAAGTCAGAACTGTGGTGACACGTAAAAAACCAATGTCACATAAAACATACCATATGTACTTTTATCTGTTCCAGGGGGGAAAAAAGAACACTCTTTTAGCACCGCTCAGTGGACATTTCACATCGAATATGTCATGAAACGTACATGCCAGTATACATATTTCAAGTAGTGTGAAAAAGTTCCCACAGGTACGTTTTCATCTTGAGATCATTTGTCTTTAGCATGTTTATAGAAGTATAAAAAAATGTCTGTACAATTCCTTCATCTAAACATTTTCTTAGTTTCCAGGCTTCAAACAAGTCCCATAGTTTCAACTTTCAGACCCTTGCTGCTCAAACTCAATCAAGATCAAATCCATAACATTATTTTATACTGCCTGAATCGGTCTTCGTCTTAAGAAAACGCTATTTGACTTTTTCCCCCTTGCTTTTCACTTAACGACAACAAAGAGCACCAACTTGTTTTTCCCAATGATGATGATGATGATGTTAATGTAAGCTTACAGGGAGAACATTAGTTTGCTTCCATTAGCCTTGCAGCGTTACCTCAATTATCCTGCAACACTCTGGGCACCTGCTGTGGAGAAAGCCGAGGACAAGGACCGGGTTTGTGGCAGTGGTTTCTTATGGGAGCAGAGGTGGCTTACAGGCAGCTGTTGGCCCACCCTGCAGACCCCTCGCTGCTTTCGCCCACGGCCCCTCTGGCCCTGTCTGACCGACCAACCAGTAGAGCTGGAGCGTAATGACAATGAATGATGCATAAATATTCAAAGATGGTGGGAAAGCGAGCAAAGATCGAGAGAAATTGAGGGAGAGAGACAGAGGAGCCCATTAAAAATGAATGGATTCATTTCTGGTCTGATGTGTTCTTACATCAGTAAAGCACTATTTAAGATGTGTCTCCAGTCATGGCAGACAGTGCCCATTTGGCCTGTGGATTGTCCATTAAGTTAGTATGTCATTAAAAATGAATGACTTTATCATTTCAGCTTTTCTCTTTTTGATATGGCAGATATGGACCTGCGTTCCACTGCGGTTCAGCTGTGAAACTCTGCAGATTATTGAAATAAGTTAGACTTCCCTTTACTTTACTGCTTTACTTAGACAAATAAATGATATTCCCTAGGCAAATTTGTCTGTCGGTTTTCTTAGCACTGGTGATTTTCAGGGATGCACCGAATGTTCGGCAAACAAATTTTATTTACAGGCTTGTTAGCCTGGGTTCATTCATAAATCTGCTGCTGCCAGCAAAAAGTAGTACTGAGGTGCTCTTGCGGGTTTCCGCCAAAATAAAAGTCAACAGTCATAAATGTTAGTATTGTAATTTTACTGTTGTTCTGTAAAATAAAATAAAAAAAGTAACACAAAAAAAAATAACAATCATTACCACAGCTCTATTAATTGATACATTAATTATAAGGTTCTCCTTTGCTCAGCAAGGCTGCATTTATTGTACATTAAAAACACATGCCTGATTCAAGAAGAAGGTCTTAAAAATGGTTAAAGAATATCATTTTACTAACTTACTAAATTTAGGTTAATTGTGATTTGTTTGTTGGCTATAATGTCTACTAGAATGTTAAAGTGTTCAGTGTTAAATAAATATTTTTAAAATGTTGTTTTGTAATTGTAATTTGTTTTACTTTGAAAAGCAAGACACAACTGTAAAAAGCAAATATTGGCTATTTAATTTAATTTTAATTAATTTAGTGGTGAAAACAAATCACCATTAAATCTGCAAAATACATGGGGGAAAAACACAAAAAAACGTGTTCGGTGAAACTGTGACAAAGTAGATGGATTTTTAAAATGATTGTTGATTGATTGAAAAGATGTTTTCTCCAGTTTTCTCCATAAAGTGGATTTCAATGGGAGCCAATGAGTTGAAGGTCTAAACTGCAGTTTCAATGCAGCTTTCAAGGGCTCTACACAATCCCAGCACAGGAGTAAGGGCCTTGTCTAGCAAAACAATATGACATTTTAAAAAAATAAATAAAAATGTATATACTTTTTAACCACAAATGCTCTTCTTGACCTAGCTCGATTTTACACATTATGTAGTCGCATTGGAAAGGCGCGTGATGTAGGCAGAAGTACCAAACCAGTGTGCAAGCAAACCTGCAAAGAAAGTCAAACGATATTAGACAATTTTGAATTTGGATAAGAAAATGAGATGGAGTTTTTCGCTCTACCCTACCTTTTTTATCCAGAGTACACAGACAAAGAACTAACCGTGTGTGACTTTTCCAATGTGATTACATAATGAAGTCACAGGCGAGCATTTGTGGTTAAAACGTATATACATTTCTTTTATTATTTCTTTTATTTTTTTTTTTTTAGAAAATGACCGATCATTTCACTAGATAACACCCTAAATCCTCGGCTGGGATTGTGTACACTGCAAAAAATGCTTTTCTTTCTTTTCTTACTAGATCTTTTGTCTTGTTTCCAGGCAAAATATAAAAAAAATCTTAGTTAAAAAATATTTTCTTGTTTTCAGAATTATTTAATAATAATTTCCAAATTAAGTGAGTTTTTGCTTAGAACAAGCTAAATAATCTGCCAATGGGGTAAGCAAAAAAAAATAAAAAATCTTATTTCAAACAAAAAACAAGATTATTTTTTCCATTGGCAGATTATTTGGATTGTTTTCGAGCAAAAATGCACCTAATTTTGACTTGTTTTTTTCCTTCTTGATTTAAAGAGGTCATTGAATGCCCATTTTCCACAAGTTCATATGATTCTTTAGGGTCTTAATGAAAAGTTTATAATATACTTTGGTTAAAAATGTTCAATAGTAGTGTAATAAAACACTCGTTTACCTTGTCAAAATCAGCTCTGCAAAAAAATCAACTCATTTTACTGCATGGTCCCTTTAAATGCAAATGAGCTCTGGTCGCCCCGCCCCTCTCTGATGTGGGATTATGAGCCGTAATGTTTACTTTAGCGGCATTTAGCGGCGAAATTTGCCAACAAGCACATTATTAAGAAAGACTGTTTGCAAAGATGCATAAAAACCCTTATACTCACTTCTGCTGTGGGTGAAGCTGCATCAGGAACGATTCGCACGAACATAGAGGCATATGTAGATTGGGATCAGCACTTTCCTTTTTAAAAAACAAAAGTAACTTTAATCCTCTGCGTCTTTAGTGGCTCAGATGTCGGGAGTAAATGACTATTGCTATGTTCATTACTACATCCAACAACAGAACACCTCACTCGCTCAATCGGAGACATTCTAGTCTTCCCCTGCACCTGAGTCACACAATGGCGGAGTCGGACTGTTTCAGCTCGGTGAGGGCGGGTCTAAGGTAGAGCTTATGTCAATCAACTATCGTGGGATCTTGCTGAGAATGCTTCGATTTTAAACAGGGGATATTACTTTTACCACTAGGTGGATTTTTATCATTGTAGGGTGGTTGTGTACACAAACTGCCAACACACATTAATGTTCAAACAACATGTAAAAGTTAGTTTTGCATCCGATGACCCCTTTAAGAATTTTTAGATATTTTGGCTGGAAACAAAACAAAACAATCTAAGTAAGAAAAGCATTTTTTTGCAGTGTAGAGCCCTTTGAAGTGGCATTGAAACTGCAATTTGGACCCTCAACCGGTTGAAGTCTGCTATATGGAGAACAATCCTGGAATGTTTTCCTCAAAAACCTTAATTTCTTTTCGACTAAAGAAACAAAGACATGAACGTCTTGGTTGACATGGGGGTGAGTCAGGAAATTTCTATTCTGGCAGTGAATTAATACTTTAAGAACATTTTAGTTAGTTTTTGGACTTTTGTTTTCATTCATTTATTCATAATTGTACTAAACCAATACATTATTTTGCCAGCACAGTAATCTAAGTTTTTTTTTTTTTTTTTTTCCACATAGAAGGTCATAGAAGCTTCTGTGGCCAGGCTTGTCTTCAGTTTTGTGAGTAAATAGAGCAAAACCTGGTGTAGTAATGCATCACCATACATGATGCCTAAGGAATGACACTTTGAAAAATCACATCATATTTAAGAATAGCCTTACCTTAGCTTGACTCCCTTCCCCGAGGCTGGAGTTGGGGAGGAAACTGCATATCTACTGTCAGCTCTCATATCCTCTCAAAATACATCTTTCTTTCCCTCTTTTTCATTCTCTCAGCGAGTATCCAGCATCAGCTGTCATTCCGCTGTCGGCTCCGTGAAAAATGCATCCAATCCCTGTAGTTAATCAAATAAAATAAAAATTTAAAATGCTGATGTAACAGTTTGTGGAAATGAAATGTCAACAACAAGCAGCACAGAGATGGGCAGATATGGGCATCAAATGAATGCTGGATGCAAAATTCTGAACCTTATCTGTGCATCTGTACACACATACATATACGTGTAGTTGAAGATAGAATATATAAATACAGTGCCTTGCAAAAGTATTCATACCCTTCATTTTTTTTTTTTTTACATTTTAGTTTTTTTGCAGCATTATGTTAAACTGCTTTAAATTAGTTTTTCCCCACATCAATTTGCACTCCATACACCATAATAATGACAAAGCAAGAACCAGATTTGCAAATTTTACAAATTTATTAAAAATAAAACACTGAAATAAGTACATTGCATATTCATACCGTTAACTCAGTACATAGTTGAAGCACCTTTACAGCCTCAAGTCTTTTTGGGTATGATGTGACAAGCTTTGCACATCTGCATTTGGCAATTATCTGCCATTCTTTGCCTCACCTTTTCACCTCTCAAGCTCCGTCAGCTTGGATGGGGGCTGGCAGACATTTTCTAGAGACCTAGTTGTTCCAATCATCTTCTATTATGGATAATAGAGGCTACATGCTTCTGTAAACCTCCAATGCAGCAGATTTTTTTCTGAACTCTTCCCTAGATCATTGCCTTAACGCAAGTCTGTCTCTGAGCTCTACAGGCAGTTATCTTGACCTCAGGACTTGGTTTTTGCTCTGATATGCATTTTCAGCTGTTAGACCTTTTCTTAGAGGTGTGTGCCTTTCTAAATCATACTCATTCAAATGAATTTGCCACAGTTTAACTCCACTCGAAGTGTAGTAACATCTAGAAGCAATATGAATGCTCCTGAGCTAAATGTTGGGTGTCCCAGAAAAGGGTATGAATACTTATGCAATGGGATCTTTTCAGTTTTTTATTTCTAATAAATTTGCAAAGTTGTTACAAACCTGTTTTGTGCTTTGTCATTATGGTGTATGAGATGTAGATTGATGTGGAAAAAAAAGTAATTTAAAACAGTTTAACATAAGGATGCAACATAACAAAATGTACCAAAAAAAGGAGTATGAATACTTTCGCAAGGCACTGTATATATATGTTTTTTTTTTTTTTATGTTCACTTATACATCCTGTTTTCTTTTACCTTAGATTTCTATACTGTGTAGTCTCATTTAGCCTGACTTTTTACTTGAAGCATAAAGTCTGGCCTTTATTGCAGCTTTTTTGGCCTAAAAACCACCTGATGTTTTCATTGTATTTTAGCCTAGAGTCAGACTTACAATAAGAGTAAAAATGCTCTGTGGTCTCTACATAATGCACATAATAATATGTCTAGACTTTGTGATTAGAATTTCTGTCAATTCAAAAGTCATAATTATAGGCTACTGTGTTTCACAGACATATCTTAGAAAACATGCTGTAGCGGTGTTTGTGGGTGTTGTTTGCTTGCTACTGAGTGCTTCAGACAACACCTTTGAGTATCTTTCCATGATTCAATGAGACTAATTTGAGCAAATTCAGTGATTAGGTCTTCCTCGGAAGAGCTATTTTATCATATCAACCTGTTACCTTGTTTGCATGCTAAAATGCATGTGTGCTCTCAGTTCCAGACGGTACGTGAGGCCTATGAAGTCGGAACTGCTGATATAAACAAACATTTGCTGTTTTTGTGTGCCGTATGCATCAAACGGTCAGTGAACAGACTGTGGGTGGTCCGAGGCTCAATGCTATATTGTGTAATTCATTTCTGGCTCATTTAATGCTGACTTCTTTAAGCTGATTTTCATATCTTTCACCCACTGAACTCATATTACTTTTTTTTCATCAAATAGTTGGAGCAAGTCTTTATAGATAAAAAGAAATGTGTGCTTAGACAATTATGGGAACGGAATCCAGTTTGTGATACTTTGAAAGTCTAAGGATTTCTGTGAATGCGGTTCCTATTGAGAATTCTTAGAAAATGAAGATTAATATCTAACAAACAATTGTTGGTTTGTGCTACACTTTGTCATATGAACATTTAAAGGTCACCCAAAAATGAATATTCTTGCTCTACTTATTCCAAACCTTGCAAAAATTGATACAGATGTTTTCCATTCATATGTATATATAAAGTTGAGGTTAAAAGTTTACATACACCTTGCAGAATCTGCAAAATGTTACTTATTTTACCAAAATAAGAGGGATCATATCAAATGCTTGTGATTTTTTTTTATTTAGTACTGACCTAAATAAGATTTTTCACATAAAAGACATTTACATATAGTCCACAGGAGAAAATAATAGTTGAATTTATAAAAATGACGCTGTTCAAAAGTTTACATACACTTGATTCTTAATACCATGTTTTAAGAAGGTTTTTCAGTATTTTTGTGTATTTGAACCCTTTCCAACAATGACTGTATGATTTTGAGATCCATCTTTTCACACTGAGGACAACTGAGGGAGTCATATACAACTGTTACAGAAGGTTCAAATGCTCACTGATGCTTTAAAAGAAAAAAAAAAATGCATTAAGAGCTGGGGGTGAAAACTTTTGGAATTTGAAGATTAGGGGTTTTCTTCTGGAAGTATCTTTGGTAACTTCTAAAGGGCAATACTAAATGAAAAAAAAAAAAGATATATAGTCAAAATGAGGACAATTTACAGAACAGAATCTGTTTAAAAGTGTACACTCCTGGCTCTTCCTATTTTTTCCTTCTGGAGCATTGTTTATTACCTTCTGTAATAGTTGCAGGCGAGTCCCTTAGTTGTCCTTAGTGTGAAAACAAATCTCAAAATCATACAGTCATTGTTGGAAAGGGTTCAAATACACAAAAATGCAGAAAAACCAAAGAATTTGTGGGACCTGAAGGATTTTTCTGTAAAACAGCAGACAGTTTAACTCTTCAGGACAAACAAGGGACTCATGAACATCTAAAAAAAAAAAAAAAAAAAAAGCTTTGTATCATTTAGGCAACAACAGTATTAAGAATCAAGTGTATGTAAACCTTTGAAAAGGGTAATTTTTATAAATTCAACTATTATTTTCTCTTGTGGACTATATGTAAACGTCTTCAATATGAAAAATCGTATTCAGGTCAGTGCTAAATAAAAAAAATATCATGCATTTTGTATGTTCCCTCTTATTTTGGTAAATGTTCTGCAAGGTGTGTGTAAACTTTTGACCTCAACTGTATATATATATATAATTTGTCTTTTTTTTTGTTCCACAGAACAAAAAACAGACACTATAGGGGTTTTGGAAATACATGATGTTGTGTAAATATTGGCAGAATTTTCATTTTTGGTTGAACTGTTGTTCTTGCTTTGTACATGGAGGATAAATGGGAAATGTACCACCATAAACTGTAAAAATACAAAGCGTGATCTAAATTCTTCTCACATTTCCACACCTGGAGAAAATTGTTCACTCTTATCAGGAGAAGCATTACATGAGCTATGATACAGTATGCTAGTCTGGAACCAGATTAGAGGGAGAAAAATATCAGCTTCTGCAGATGACTGTGTGTAACTAAGCTGAGAAAATGGAGGTTTGAGGCTGAAAAACTTTTTTCACTGACCAGAGGGCGAAGGCTAAGAAATACCATTACGTCCATAAACTCTGTTGCAGATTGGAAGACGTCTCTGTAACACAATGTCAACAGAGAGAGCAGGAATTCATCAACCCCTGCTGACTCTCTCGCTCCCCTCACGTTCTCTATTGACTTTATTTTTTGGTATTTTTCTTTTTCTTTTCTGTCTATTTTTTCTCTTTCATCTTTGTGCAGGATGGTAGCTCATTTACTGACGGTAGAAGGCTTCTGTGGATGATAACAGCGGTAGTAAAAAATCAAACGTAGGATACAACAGGGCTAAATATCTCTTTTCTAGTACCAAAAAAAGTATGTTTATTTAATTATTGATAGAGAAATCTGTCAAATGTAAAATGCTTGGATTTGATCATGCAAATATAAAATAAATTGTGTATTTTACTTTTGAAATAGCAAGATGTTAGAGCATTAGAGATAAGAACTCCTGTAATATTTTACTTTGAGCGTTTTACTCTTAGATTTTTGTCAACAGTGTTGGTTATGGAAAACAATTAGTTGGACAACAAGTATTTTGTATTTTGGCATTTTGTTTCTGGTGCCATTTTTTATCAAAGTGGGAATTTAATTAAGGGCCTTTAGTCCCAACATCAAGGGGTCTTTATTACGGCTTTTTTTGCCCCAGATATTTGATGATTAATGAAAAGTTTTTTTTTTGTTTTTTTTGGTTTATTTATTTATTCATTTATTTATTCTGCTTCAGAAGGAAAAACTATGCGTTAAGAGCCAAGGGGTGAAAACTTTTGGAATTTGAAGATCAGGGTAAAAACAACATATTTTTTTCTTCTGGATTACATGTATCTTCTGTAACTTCTAAAAAGGGCAGTACTAAATGAAAAAAAAAAAAAGATATTTAGGCAAAATAAGGAAAATGTGCACATCTTTGTTCTGTTTAAAAGTTTACACCCCTGTCTCTTCTTAAATTTTCCTTCTGGAGCATCAGTGAGTGTTTGAACCTTCTGTAATAATTGCATATTAGTCCCTCAATGTGAAAAGATGGATCTCAGAATCATACAGTCATTGTTGGAAAGGGTTCAAATACACAAAAATGCTGGAAAACATCAAGGGGTCTTTATTATGTCTTTTTTTGCCCTAAATATTTGATGATTAATGAAAAAGTTTTTTTTTTTTTTTTTTTTTTTTTGGTTTATTTATTTTATTCATTTATTTATTCTGCTTTAGAAGGAAAAACTATGCATTAAGAGCCAAGGGGTGAAAACTTTTGGAATTTGAAGATCAGGGTAAAAACAACATATTTTTTTTCTTCTGG
Organism: Garra rufa; assembly: GCF_049309525.1. Lineage (NCBI taxonomy): Eukaryota > Metazoa > Chordata > Actinopteri > Cypriniformes > Cyprinidae > Garra > Garra rufa. Next base: position 33,903,905 of record NC_133382.1, read on the forward strand.
ATTACATGTATCTTCTGTAACTTCTAAAAAGGGCAGTACTAAATGAAAAAAAAAAGATATTTAGGCAAAATAAGGAAAATGTACACATCTTTGTTCTGTTTAAAAGTTTACACCCCTGTCTCTTCTTAAATTTTCCTTCTGGAGCATCAGTGAGTGTTTGAACCTTCTGTAATAATTGCATATGAGTCCCTCAATGTGAAAAGATGGATCTCAAAATCATACAGTCATTTTTGGAAAGGGTTCAAATATACAAAAATGCTGGAAAACATCAAGGGGTCTTTATTATGTCTTTTTTTGCCCTAAATATTTGATGATTAATGAAAAAGTTTTTTTTTTTTTTTTTTTTTTTTTTCATTTATTTATTCTGCTTTAGAAGGAAAAACTATGCATTAAGAGCCAGGGGTGAAAACTTATTAAAAAAAAATAGTTTTTTTCTTCTTAACCAAGTAAGTATCTTCTGTAACTTCTGAAGGGCAGCACTAAATGAAAAAAAGATATATAGGCAAAATAAGGAAAATGTACACATCTTTATTCTGTTTAAAAGTTTACACCCCTGGCTCTTCTTAAATGTTCTTTCTGGAGCATCAGTGAGTGTTTGAACCTTCTGTAATAGTTGCCCTATAGAAGTTACAGAAGATACTTACATGTTTTCTAGAAGAAAAATTCCAAAAGTTTTCACCCCCGGCTATTAATGCATAGTTTTTCCTTCTGAAGCATCAGTGAGCATTTGAACCTTCTGTAATAGTTGCATATGACTCCCTCAGTTGTCCTCAGTGTGAAAAGATGGATCTCAAAATCATACAGTCATTGTTGGAAAGGGTTGCCCCAAATATTTGATGATTAATGAAAGTTTTTTTTTCATTAGGGGCCTTTAGCCCTGTAGTACTATTCTGATCAAACCATGTGACCTGTTAAGACAAATGTTTAAAAAAAGAAAGAAAATAACTCACTCCAGGTTGTTTCAGGATATTTGTTTCAATATTCCAAGAAGGTCTGTAGTTAAACTTGCCACAACATAAGTAAAAGCTTTTATTAGACCATTGCTCTGGTCATAATGGATTGTGGTCATAAATTGAGTGCTTTCGTCTCTAAATTATTGTCTGTTTGTCCTCAAATTGCTTTATTGTAAAGGCTACGATTTCCCACAGGCCTTGAAACTGAAATACTCCCATTCAGTTGTCAATTCACCTCTTCATTACAGTTAGCATGAAATCGTACCTTCATAGTCAGCCATTATCACCTTCTTTATGAGGCACTGTAATAATAAATGTTATGGTGGGGTAGAAAACAAATGGGGAGTTTATGAAGAGCCGGTTTCTGTAAACACCTTGTGCTGCTAAATGCAATTTATTCTGCTGAATTGGTTGAGCCATTTAATTGCGTTCAAGGCAAGGAACGTATTATCTTTTCACTGAGCCCAACAAATAAACACACGCAGTTAATTGGTCTTAAAGAAATGTATCTGTCAAATGCAAAAGCACGGAAACTAAAACACACGGTGTTGATGGAGAATGGCCCCGGAACCTGTCAACAAGAAACGGCTGAAAACTTTTGTGCCAGGCATCATTTAGAATGCAATTTCAGTCAGCTGAAATGAAATGTCATACGCGGAGGGATTTTTGGGTAATAAGGTTAATGGAATGCAAATGCTTACAGGCATGACTGTGCAGAACAAGCACATTCTGGGCTTTTACAATTTGTCTTTTGGGTGAGGGAAAACTAGAGTGGGGAAAACATGAGCAATTGTGTAGTAATTGAAAAGACTAGTTTACCACTTAATTGCATGCTAAAACATGAAGAGTAAAACGAATCCTGCTTTTTCAGAATGATTTGTTGTGGATTTGCACGTGCTGCGTTTGTGATGCGAGTCAACATCCATGAATCAAATGAAATTAATTACACCCAGATTCTCTCTTTTTGGCTCTGGGTTTGAGAGATGGTGTGTGAAATGTAAATTAGGAGATCTTGAAGACCATCTGTCAGACGTACTGTAAGACACAGCTCTTGAGCTGCACTGCAGGTGAGCATCCTCTGGCAGCTTAAATTATGCCAAATGATACCTGTTCTCTTACTGTACCATAGCATTTTAAGATTCCCATTGATGTGAGCCAGTTTCTCAAGCTGTGAAAAAGCTGGTAAGACATCGTAAAGTTATAGTACATATAAAGATATGTTACTGTTGTGATTATTTTCTTTTTCATTGTGTGTTTTGCATATCCACCGAGTTTGCTTTGGAGGACACAGGGGTCTCATCGGCAAAGGAAGGCTGTGAACTTTGCAGTCAACAACAAACACTTCATGTTCAGCATCTCTAGCAATATGTTCTCACGTGGAAACGTCACTCAAGCATATTTTTATTATATTGTTCACCCTCATAAAACTTACATGGTTGTTGTTGTTTTTCTCCAAGAATGTGCAAGTTGTGAATACAAAAAAGACAAAAGCACCATTGAAGGTAGTAGTTCACCCAAAAACGAAATTTACCCCATGATTTACTCACCCTCAAGCCATCCTAGGTGTATGACTTTCTTCGCTCAGACAAATACAATCAGAGTTAAGCTTTATAATGGCAGTGAATGGCTGTAGAGATTTTAAAGTCTAATAATGTGCATCCATCCATTATAAGTACTCCGTGTGGCTCTGGGGGGGTTAAAAAAGGCCTTCTGAAGCGAATCAATGAAAAATATCCATATTTACTGTAATTTCTAAAGTTCCTTGCAAAAGTATTCATACCCCCTTTATTTCTTTCTTTCACATTTTGTATATTGCTGCCTTATGGTAAACTGCATCCATTTTTTTCTCCACATCAATCTACACTCCATACATTATAATGGCAAAGAAAGAACAGGTTTTTAACATCTATGCAAATGTATGAAAAAAAAAATTATTTCATTGCATAAGTATTCATAGCCAATTTAGTAGTGATGGGTCGTTCTTGAACAATTCGTTCATTTTGAACGAATCTTTAATGTGACTCAGGAAGAACGAGTCGTCTCGGGGAGTGAATCGTTCAGTCGCGTATGCGCAATTGCACAACAATGAACGAACGACTCAAACCCGAAGACTCGAGAGATGAACTAATCAATTCTCTCTCCGGCTCAGGCAGCATAGGTTAAGCTTATGGGGCTTTCACGTGATGAACGAACGACTCAAACCCGAAGACTCGAGACCAACTAATCAATTCTCTTTCCGGTTCAGACTGCGTTAGTTAAGCTTATATGGGGCTGTCACGTGATGAACGAACAACTCGAACCGAACGAACATAGAGGTGAGGGAGCTAATCATAGACTGAAGACCCAGGTAAACCATAAATTAATCTTTTCTATAGTTTTGTCTTGTTTGTGGTGTGATCAACGTTTGTGTAAGCAGTAGATGTGTTAGGGAAGTAACGCATAGTTTTTTAATTGTATTTTGCTAAAATGAACGAAATGAACGAAATGACTCGAAAAAAAGATTTGTTCATTTTGCTGAACGAGATTCAAAGATCCGAGTTGGTAAAATGATCCGAACTTCCCATCACTACAATTTAGCTCAGGATTACTCACATTGCTTGTAGATGTTACTACACTTTGAGTGGAGTTAACCTGTGGCAAATTCAATTGAATGGGTATGATTTTGAAAAGCACACACCTTAATAAAAGGTCTAATAGCTGAACATGTACATCAGAGCAAAAACTAAGCCCTGAGGTCAAAAAACTCCTGTAGAGCTCAGAAACAGGACTGCAACAAGCCACATATCTGGGGAAGAGTTCAGAAAAAATTGTGCTGCATTGAAGGTTCACAGAAGCATTTAGTCTCTATTACCCTTAATGGAAGAAGTTTGAAACAACCAGGACTCTTCTTAGAGCTGGCCAAACTAAGCAACTAATGGAGAAGGGCTTTGGTTAGACTGGTGACCAAGATCCTGATGGTTCCTCTAGTTGAGCTCCATGATCACGTGGAGATGGGAGAAACTTAGAGAAGGACAAACATCACTGCAACACTCCACCAATCTAGGCTTTATGGCATTGTGGCAAGACTCAAACCTCTCCTCAGTGAAGACACATGAAAACACACTTGGAATTTGCTTAAAAGCACCTAAAGGACTCTTAGACTGTGAGAAAGAATATTCTCTAGTCTGATGAACCTCACTTTCAAGTATCATGTTTGAAGGAAACCAGGCACTGCTTTTTACCTGCATAGTACTGAGGGACTCATCAGAGTAGAAGAATAGCTTAATGCACCAAAATATTGAGATAGCCTTTATGAAAACCTAGTCTAGAGCATTCAGAACCTCAGACTGGGCAGAAGCTTTAACTTCCAACAGGACAATGACCCTAAGCACACAGCAAGAGTGGCTTATAGACAACTCTGTGAATGTCCTTGAGTGGCCCAGCCAGAACCTGGGCTTGAACTCAATCAAATATTTCTGGAGAAACCTGAAAATGTGTGTCTGCCCCCATCCAAACTGACAGAGGTGAGGTAAAGCAAAGAATGGCCGATAATTCCCAAAAGCTGATGTGCAAAGTTTGTCGCATCATACACAAAAAGTCTTGAGGCTGTAAAGGTGCTTTAACTTAAGTACTGAGTTTAGGGTATGAATACTTATGCAATGTACTTATTACAGTTTTTTATTTTTAATAAATTTACAAAGTTGTGACAATTCTGTTTTTGCTCTGTCATTTTGGTGTATGGAGTGTATATTGATGTGGAAAAGGAAGTAATTTTAGCAGTTTAATATAAGGCAGCAACATAACAAAACATTTTATTCAACTTAGAAGGCCTTTATGGAAGTAGTGTATTGTATTTTCAACTGGACTATTTGCAGATGAGTCCATTTTGAGTCTGATCAGTTTTGTGCCAAAGCCAAACTAAGGTTGATGTTTTGGTGGTTGAGGATAAAAATATAGTTATTTAAATTTATGTATTGTATTTGCAACTAGACTATTTGCAGATCAGTCCATTTTGAGTCTGTCCAGTTTTGTGCCAAAGCCACACTAAGGTTGATATTTTGGTGGTCGAGGATAAACATGTAGTTATTTAAATTTCTGTATTATATTTTTAACTAGACTATTTGTAGATGAGTCCATTTTGAGTGTTGTTTTGGTGGTTGAGGATAAAAATGTTTCCCCTTTGAGACTCTATTCTGTACTCTATACTCCAGAGCTCCATTAAAGCAGCACACTGGCCAGTTTTTGATTAGTGTGACATTCACACAAATCCCATTGTTTTCTTGTCAGACCTACAACTAACCTGTATTGTCAGCCTGACCCGACATGAATCATCTACACATCTACTTCTAAAGTTTAGTTTAGGTTAGACTGTGGTTTAAAGATTGTTAGCAGATTCCAGAGAGTAAAAAAATAAGGCTATTATTTTGTTTATGCTCTGTGGGTGATTGACTGATGGCTTGTTTTTCTTTAATCACTTGCTGAGATCCCACACCAGCCATGTCTGACGGACTACTCAACACTGGCACAGTGTGTAGATTTAAGTCTCCAAATAAACCATTGTGTTTTTTTTTTTTTCCCTTTCTTTTTCACTACTCACCCCCTACAAAGATAAGCCGTTTTCTTCAAACATAAATGTGGATCAAATATGCAGCAAAGAAGGGCAGCATTCCCGCTGTCATAACACTTATGCATGCTTTTAATAGAATAATTCACCCAAAATGAATTTCTGTCATTATTTTTTCAGCCTGCTGTCATTCCAAAACCCATTTACTGTTATTTTTCATAAAACACAAAGAGAAAAGAATCTTTACACACTCTTTTCTGTTCAAAAACAAGTGACTATATGGGTTTGGAATAGCATCAGTGTAAGTAAATAATGACTGACAACTCACTATTGGCAGTTAATGCTTAATATTAATATATATTTTAGTTTCATATCTGTTTTATTTTAATCTTAACACAAATATTTCATATTAAAGAGTGCAATTTGACTATTAAGAAGGCATTTTAGAGAGTGAGTGAGTGTGTGTGTGTGTGTGTGTGTGTGTGTGTGTGTGTGTGTGTGTGTGTGTGTGTGTGTGTGTGTGTGTGTGTGTGTGTGTGTGTGTGTGTGTGTGTGTGTGTGTGTGCCTGGTATTCATCACGTTGTGGGGACCAAATGTCCCCACAAGGATAGGAATACCAGTAGATTTTGACCTTGTGGGGACATTTCTCAGGTCCCCATGAGGAAACAGGCTTATAAATCATGCACAATGAGTTTTTTTGATGAAGTAAAAGTATGCACAATCTCCTGTGAGGGCTAGGTTTAGGTGTAGGGTAGGTGTAGGGTGATAGAAAGTACGGTTTGTACAGTATGAAAACCATTACGCCTATGGAATGTCCCCATAAAACATGTAAACCCAACGTGTGTGTGTGTGTGTGTGTGTGTGTGTGTGTGTGTGTGTGTGTGTGTGTGTGTGTGTGTGTGTGTGTGTGTGTGTGTCTCTAAAGCTTGTTGACAGAGAAGGGAATTTTGGAAACCATGTGTCTGTGAAGTAATAATTTGACTGTGATCATCATTAGTGGCCCAGTATGCAAATTAAATTACAAAGAATGTTGTGCTTCTAGTGCTAAAGACATTTTACCTGCAAATGTAATATTTTAGATACAAACAGTGGAAACTTCCTTAGAATCCTAACATGTATACTCTTAAAAATAAAGGCATCCCTCACGATGGCATGGAAGAACTTTTTTTTGTCTAAATGGTTCCATAAAGAACCTTTGACATCTGAAGAGCCTGTTTCACAAAAGGTTCTTTGTGGCGAAAGAAGGTTCTTCAGATTATAAAAAGATAAGAAAGAGTTGGTTCTTTAAAGAACCTTTGACTGAATGGTTCCGAGTGGAACCAAAAATGGTTCTTCTATGGCATTGCTGTGAAGAACCTTTTAAAGCACCTTTATTTTTAAGAGTGTCGTATTGAAGTATATTGCATCGCATTGCATTTACCCCATTTATTCTCAAACATTAGCAATAATTAGCAATAATTTGTAATATTTACATCCATTCTTAGCATGTTTATCCCCTCATTGGATGTTTCAACATAAATAATTTGAAAAATATGTTCCAGCGATGAGAATTTTAAGATTCACACTATTTGGGGTTAAATCGAGGTTTGCAATAATGAAAAAGCATCAAAGCCTCATTAATTTACAGCCTAATTCATTAAAATAATCCTCCTTTTAACCTGATCTTTTTTTCTGGATTCCTTTCACCTCGCAATCCCACATAATGAGTACGATAAACATAAACGGATGGCTGACAGGCGGTATATCTGCTCTAATTGGGGGGCTTTTGAAGGCACGGCGCCGTTTATCTCTGAACAATGATTACACGCATGCGGTTTTGTAATCCCGGGGTTTTTGCAATATTGCTTTAAGAGGTTAAGAAGATGAATGCTTATTGCTGTTAATCTGCAGGGACGTCCTGATTAATGACGACTGCCACGTTCTGTCCTCACGTCTCCAAACGCACAATAGGCCCGGGTCACGAGTGTAATCGCGCATGCATCAATCTGCTGGTGAATTATGGGATGGCACCACGTGCCAATGGCCTCATACCAAATCATGTCACTTTCACAGGGTCTCCTTTATGTTCTAGTTGACACGTCTTTTAGTGGGATGACTTCAAGGATATGCCCGGGTAAACGTGGTAATGAATGCAGGGTGAACATGGCTCTAATTGCACCATGGAATAGGTAGCCATTGAGGCTGGATGTAGGAAATGGTTCATGTAATGCGGTTCTGGATCCGGTCATGGATAGTGGGATGATTTAGTAGATCATGTATGGGTTATGGCGTAAGTCATTTCATGACAAGACTTTCATGAAAATACTGCTTAAGGGATCTAGTTAGTATAAGGCTGTGATAGATGGCACTGCAGTGTCATTATATATATCAGCACGCAAAAAGGGGCCTTGAGAGCTTTGTCTTGCTGCTTGGTCAAAGTCAGATTACGGCCAACAATCAGGTGATTCAATACAGCCTGGCATGCTGAAAAGAAACACAAAGCCACTTTTTATTGTCATTCAGTGTGTCCCTGAAAATAATTAAATTGCTTTATAATGTGCTTACATTGTAATGTGTTTCACACTGTAATTACAGTAAACACATTATATTGCATGACATAACACATAGTACACATAAAACCGTGAAATGTCACATTCATCATTCATTGCATTGCATACATTAACATTAATTTTACTTCTTAAAATGTGAGAACCACATCTTAAGGTTGTGAAAGTTGTAGAAAATGTCTTGCTTCCTTGTCATTCTTGCTTTAAAGCACACACTACTACAAAGCCTGAAGGTCATTGCTTGCAATTATGGATACAAAAAAACCCACTTTTCAATAAGGTTCAATTTTGTATTATGTGTCATGAACATAGTTGAAGAACATGTATTTAAGTAGCATAAGAGGTGGGGATTTTTCAGTGACTCTTTTTTACATTTATACATCAGTAAGTGGCTGACTTTGTGTGTGATTGAATTAACCTCAAAACCTTGATTTATTTAGGAACACAAAATGTACTTTCTTCATATGTGGTTGTTGAATTGTTCAGTCAATCAATTCATTAAAAACACTTATTCATTCAGAAACAAAACAAGTGAATGTCTTTAAAAGACAGAGATTTGTTCACTTATTTGTTCAAAGACACTGATTCATTCACAAATTAAACAAATTACTGTCTTTATAAGTGTCACTGAATCATCTAGTCAATTCATTCAAAAACATTTCTTTATTCGGCACTGAAACAAAAAAGGATTTGTAAGTGGCTCACTGAATAATTCAGTCAACCAACGTTGATTCATTCAGGACAATGAGTCAAGTCAACTGATCCATTAAAAACAATTGAATAATTTACTGTTCATTCTGTTTGATTACCTTCATGCTTTAACTAATGTCAATGAATTGAACTTCATTGTAGTGTGTTTCTAAAATAAGTACCAAAGTATTTCCCAACCAAGTCTCTTATCTAATCCCAGCCAAAGAATAAGGGTCTTATCTAGCGTTATTAGCGTTATCTAGTTATTTTCTAAAAAAAAAAAATTACAATTTATATACTTTTTAACCTCAAATGCTTGTCTTGTCTAGCTCTGTGATGTGCATGTGTACTCTGTGCACTCTGGTTCAATACAGTTAGGGTATGTCGAAAAACTCCCATCTCATTTTCTCCTCCAACTTCAAAATCATTCTACATCACTGCAGAAGTACCGACCCAGGTCAAATGCCCTTTTAAAAAAAAAGCTAAAACAGCGATGTGGGGTGGTTTTGAAATTTAAAATAAGAAGGGAGTTTTTCGATATAGTCTAACTGTCTTGAACTGGAGTGCACAGAGTACACATGTGCATTGCATACCTAGACAAGATTTATTTTTTTTTTTTTAAGGAAATGATGAAGCGTTTCGCTAGACAAGACCCTTATTCCTTGGCTGGGATCATTTAGATCTCTTTGAAGCTGAATTGAAACTGCATTTTTAACCTTCAGTCCACTGAGCACTAAGGATGTGACAAGATCTCGTGGCGATATCCTAGCAAAACATTTTGTAATTTTCATTACAGCTGTACGATTCATTTTTTAAAGATTGCAATCTTGATTCAAACACCCACGCAATCTTATTCCTGAATGACAACGATTAAGTTGTGTCTATTATGACTGACACTTATGATGTGAAACAGGTGCTAAAGAGTTGCTGCTGCTGATCCAGAAAGAGCAACACAAACATGGCCTTTGTGTGTTTTTTTTTCGACCACATAATAATCATTATTTATGTGTTACAGACATTAAAATAACAGAAGTACTAGGATAAAAGTTTATAGTTTGGGTATTAACACTTATTGTCTACAGTAGCGATCAAAACGGAAGTATTTTAACACTTGTACGTATTGTAGCGCTTATCGTCTTCTGCCAAACGTAATTGGCAGCAGCTTCTCTACTAATAGTCGAAATTTAAGTTTGTTTAGAAAATGTCATGCAGTTTTTAAGTTGTGAGAAGTGTCATGTAGTTTTTAAGGTGTTAATCGTCAGAGCAGCGTATGTGCAAACTGTATGTGTGTGCATCTGTAAGAGCAAAAGAGAGTGGGAGAGATATACTACATAATAAAATATAATTTTTGTGGCAAAAACATGGAAATAATTTGCTGTTTTATCCTATTGTTTATTGTATTTATTTGTTTGGCCAGTGTCATTGTGGGTTTTGGTTATTTTGCTGTTTTAGGCTGCAGGGATCTTTGAAATACCTGGAATCGTGTGGCGAAGTGATACAGGCATGTAATGTGGTCAAGATCTGCCTGGAACTATGTTCGGCAGGCTTTTCCCTGAAAATAATGTACACCTTAGAATGTTCGTCAGCCAGTCAGATTCAAGCATTCAATGAGCCCATAATATTAAAGTCTGCAACATTGGTTAAAGTTCCTCAGTTGTTGTGTAAAACAACAAACCTTTTTACCATGTTAAAAACAGTTCTGTTCACAGCGACTTGTTTTAGTGCATGTCTCTTTAAATGATAATGAGTTACAGTACTGTTCAACCCACCCCTCACTTCCGTTTTTTGTATATTTGATGGCTGCATCCTTAGTTCTGATAAAAATAGAGAAAAATGTCCAGCGTACAACTGGCTAAGGGTGAAAATATGCTAATATTGGATGCCCCTTTAGCGGTCAGGGCAGGGCCTGAGCAGTATGATGTCATATTGCTCCGAAAATCAAAACAGCTTGATAATTAGGACTGTTTAGTAGGGATGCACAGAATGTTCGACAACCAAAATGATTTGGCCAAAAATAGCAAAAAAAAAGCTCTTTAGGTGTTCAGCCGAATAAATTAAACCGAACAATGAGGTGACACGATCAAATAGAGGCGCACACTAATGCAGCAAACATGTCGGCAGTGTGGAAGCATTTAAATATATTTAAGCATTATATAAACACAAATTGTATTTATTCTGACAGTGCTGCACGAGATCCTTAGCCAAGTTTCAAAGTCCAAAATGCGAGAGAAATCTGAGTGATGAAAATCATTCATAAATCTGCTGCTGTCAGCAAAAAGTAGTACTGAGGTCTTCTTGCAGGTTTCCGCCGAAATAAAAGTCAACATTCATAAATGTTAGTATTGTAATTTTACTGTTGTTTTGTAAAATAAAATAAAAAAGTAACACACAAATATAGTGATAACAATCATTACAACAGCTCTATTAATACATTTCTTATAGCACTTTGTTAACAAGGCTGCATTATGTACATTAAAAACACATGCCTGATTCAAGAAGGGGGTCTTAAAATGGCCAAAGAATATTATTTTACTAACTTTTTAATTTTAAGTTAAGTTGTGCTTTGTTGGTAGGCTGTAATGTCTACTAAAATGTTGGCTATTTAATTTATGCAATGGTGAAAAAAATGGCAAAATACTGTACATCGGGGGAAAAACATGAAAAACCATGTTGGGTAATCGCCCTTTAGCCCAGTGTGTGATTTTGTTCAGCTTCGGCCAAGAATTTTCATTTCGGTGCATTCCCACTGTTTAGCTTTTTTGAGTTTTTGAACACAAAAGTAGTGAATACATTTGTATTGTCCACACACTGCTAAGACACGTTTATATGCAAACCACCATGTAACAGTGAATTTTGCATGCTATGTCCTCTTTAAATGTGCGCAAGGCGTCAGCTTTACTTTTGCAGTCTTTTCGCCATTAGGGCCACCAAATGGGTCATTCAAGTTCCCAGCAGCTTCATCAGTCTTACGTGCTTGTTTCTTATTGTTTTCCCCTTCCACTTCTTAAAGCAGTGAAAATCAGGTCTTGAGGATGTCAAGGTTGTAGAAAATCTCCCAGCTCTGTGCGTTCCCACTCCTAACACACACATGCAGGCATGCAACTACACACATTTCATACGACGTGGATCACCAGTATTTCATTTCGTCGAGTTCACTAAGGGCCGTCTGCCAGTACGCCGGGTGCGGATGATAAATGACGCTATGTTTGTCCCGAGGACAGGGATGACTGTCCCGTGTCACAGTATGATGTTTGCCATGTCCCATATATGTCTGTAGCGGAGGTGAGAAAACTCAAAATTGCTCGGTCCTCCTTCCCATTAGATTTCCAGCTCACACCAGAGTGCTGACATATTATTGGCTTTTTGACTAACTACAAGGACAATGCCAAATTAAACCGCCTAATCCTCGAAAGCTTTTTATCTGTCTTGGCCGTAATACCTGAGCGAGGCGCGCTGCTCGATGTCCCCAAAGACTTTGAGGACTTTTGAAGTCTCCGCTTCAGACAACTTCAGGTTTCGTGACGATTAGCGTGTTGACGCTCTGGCCCTCGATGCGGGCTGCCATATTAAACTGAAAATGAATGATGTGACCCGTTGCCTATTTGGCATAGTTATAGCGTATAGTCATGTTGGGTGGCCAACGACCATGAAACAACGTCCATAAAATTTAACAGACTATGTGAGAAGGCCACGGAGAAGGATTCAAGCTGGCAGATGTGATGACATGATTTGCCTTTCCATTTTTCACCCTCTTCCTCAACGATCCTTGGATCTTATTAATGCGTTCTGTCCTCTCATAATTGAATTGCGTGTATCGGGGGAGCGCAGTCTTTTTCTGAGCGATGGATTTGTTGTTCAAGATATATTAATTCAAATCTTGGCAGGCCTTTTTTCCCCCTGACATTTGGTTTTAGATGCCAGAAAACTTTCAAGGGCAAAATCATAAGGATGGGTGGAAGAGTACAGTGGCACATCAATACATGCAGACTGTAAAAGTTTTGTCAGGTGCCCTTATCTCTCTTTCCAGGTCCACTCGTTCAGCATCTCCCTATTGAGTATTGCTGTGTTTTAGGGTGTGGAGGTGGGATACAATTTCATGCCAGTTTGTAATCAGGCACTCGGATCTGACAAACATAATTCATATTTGACTGTTCGGACGAGCACGGCAGCAACTGCGCAATTAAATTTCCTGATGACGTCTGATAACTAATAACCTCGCACTAAGATTTGATCAAATGATCTTTATAAAGAATATCAGGGCCAGTCTTAGATAACTTAAAAGGAACAGTTTAAAATGAAAACTGTCATCATTAACTCAACCTCATGTCGTTCCGAATCTATGTGACTTGATGATTTTTGTGGTTCATGTGGAACATGAAAAAAATATGTCAGTATGTCCATACAATAAAAGTTAATGGGATCTGATGGTGTTAGAAGAAAGACCTTAGAAGAAAGACACAGTATGACAGTGAGTAATTGATGACAAAACTTTCACTTCTGTGTGAACTATTCCTTTAATTGTAAACAAACATATCATTATTTTCACTTTTCAGTGACCATATTTTCAGAGTACAGTATATTGCAAGACAATTTTCAGTAAAGTCCATTTGACCCAAACCAGTCAGCTTCAAAATAAATGACAACATTAGAATATTTAATTGAATTAGTTATTTGTTTATTTTATATAATGCTATATAATATTATACGGACTGTCCCTTTAAGTTTTAATAGAAACTATATAAAAATGCGAGAAGTATTTGGATTTTTAAAATATATTAAAATAGAAATAATATTATTTCACAACATTCCATTGTTTTTTTTTTTTTTAAATGGACCTTTGGTAAGCATAATAATGTAACATCAAAAACATTGAGAAATCTTACAGATGCCAAATATAATGTTATTTTGTTTTTTATATTTTATTGTTATTATTGTTATTATTGTTATTATTATTATTATTATTATTATTATTGTTATTGTTATTATTATTGTATTTATTTATTTATTTATTTATTTATTTATTTATTTATTTATTTTTTAAAGACACTTGACCCAAAAAAACTGGCTTCAAAATGAATGACAACATTAGAATAAACAATTAAATTTGTTGTTTACTATTATATATAATCTTTATATAATATGTATTTTATTATATTATTTTTATTATATATTTATTTATTATTTAATATTTTTATTGTTACGTTTTAAACAATATTATATTATATTAATAATATGTATTATATATTAATATATTATTTTATAATATATTATATTATTATTATATTTATTAAACTTGTAAAACATATTAAATAAATAAAAAAAATATATTTATTTCAGTTTTAATATTTTTTTAATAAACACACCTTTGGTAAGCATAATAATAAGACATTAAAACATTGAGAAATCTTACAGAAGCCAAATATTTATTTAATTTATTTAATTAAATTTTTTAAGCCACTTCAAAACAACCGGCTCCAAAATGAATGGCAACATTAGAGTAAATAATTAAATGTGTTATTACATATAATATTTTTATAATAATTATTATATTATTATATTTTATTATATATTTATTTCTTTTTTCATTTTATTGTTATATGTTTTTAAACAATATTATATTATATCCCTTTATTAGTTTTAATAATAAAGAAATGCAAGAAGCATTTGAATTTTTAAAACTATATTAAATTGGAAATAATACTGTTTCATAGTATATATATATATAATACTAAATATTCATATTAAATATTAATAATAACTATTATAATACTAAATGCAGTTTTGGTAAGCATACTAATAAGACATTAAACATTAAAAAATCTTACAGACCTCAGACATTTTATTTTATTTATTTATTTTTTCATTTACTTTTTTTTTTTTTTTTTTTTTTTTTTGAAGCCATTGTAGGCTTAAGTAGTGGGAGTTAGTGTGGTACAGAATATTTAGTCATGGACGGGGTCATTGGTTCAAAAAAAATTTCGACAAAGCCTGATATGACACTTGAATGTATATATTTTTAAATAGATAGAGATATGTTACTCATATACAGTAAATTAAGCTTGCACTTCCCAAAGCAGCTGCCTGTCATAGAAATGTATATTGTGTTGTTGTAGAATATGCTGCATTTGTTATGAAGTCGGATGTAACAGGTGTATGAATTCCCTTAGGTTGGAACACAAAACAAGAGCCTTGGAACATGGTAGAACAAACATTCCTCTGTAAGCTGATGCTGAAAGTCTTTGACGCTGCATACTTTAAGAGCATAAATGACATTCTAGAATCAGCTTTGTGGTGATTAATGTGAAGGCAGTTACCATGGAGATATATGGGATTGTTGTAATTACTTGAACATTCTAATTGCTCCAGAACTAATGACCTAGCACTTACAGAAAAGATAGACAGCACTTTAAACAAGGTGTTTTAAAATGACTATTGATTCTTAGCCAAATACAGAACAAACCACCAACAGAGTCTGTTGAATGTTTAAGGACCAAAAGTTAAAAAAAGAAAGTTAGATCACAAAATCATTGATTCAAATGCTGTTTAGCTCTATACTGTTTTGCTCTAATGTCTCCATGAGATTTCAGAATTTTTTCGGTCCAAATATAGACCCCAAAAATGGTTTTCATATCGTCCCATCAGCTTCGTCATTATTCACAGTAATCATTCGATTATTTTATAATGCGATCTCTCGCCCAATGGGAGCCTGCATTTTTCCTCCTCATTCTTATTTTTACCACCATCATCTGTCATTTCTGTCAGCCTCAAAGAAATATTATTGCATTCTTTTTTAACTATCATAAATTCTTGTGTTCTTAGGAAAGCATGTCAGTCTTACAAGGTGTCGTGGTTACATAAAAAAGAGTGCAAATGCACTACAACGCATGTATTTTTAGCTCATAGAAGGCAAATTGATTCACATCAGAGATTTTAAAAGGTACTCATTAAAATTCCATTTAGATTAGTACCTCACCTGTTGAGATGTGTGTGTGTGTGTGTGTGTGTGTGTGTGTGTGTGTGTGTGTGTGTGTGTGTGTGTGTGTGTGTGTGTGTGTGTGTGTGTGTACCTGGTATTCATGAAGGATAGGAATACCAGTAGATTTTGACCTTGTGGGGACATTTCTCAGGTCCCCATGAGGAAACAGGCTTATAAATCATGCACAATGAGTTTTTTTGATGAAGTAAAAGTGTGCACAATCTCCTGTGAGGGCTAGGTTTAGGTGTAGGGTAGGTGTAGGGCGATAGAAAGTACGGTTTGTACAGTATAAAACCCATTACGCCTATGGAATGTCCCCATAAAACATGTAAACCCAACATGTGTGCACGTGTGTGTGTGCGTGCGTGCGTGCGTGCGTGCGTGCGTGTGTGTGTGTATAACATAACATAACATAACATAACATAACATAACATAACATAATAAAATATAATTAAATTAAATTAATTTAATTTACTTATTTATTTAAATTAAATTACATTAAATTAAATGTTCTATAAAAAATAATGTTCTATAATCCAAATAATCCTGCATCACAAAAATTGTATTACAATTTCTACAAAAATATAAATAATATGATTATTATTATGACCAGACGTACAGTAAAACACTAATATTGTTAAATGTAATAACAGTTTAATTTAATTTAATTTAATTTAATTTAATTTAATTTAATTTAATTTAGTTTTACAGTGGAATACATTTTTTAAAACGAAATTTCTCTCTGTTGAATATTAATGAATATTAAGAACATTATTATGACCAAAAACTACAGTAAAACACAAATATTGTTTAATTTCATAACAGTTTAAATTTTAGTTTTATATTGGAATATGTTTTAAAATTACGTTGTTGTGGAACACATGAATTTCCAGCAGCCAAATCAAATCACATCAAATCAAATAAGGATATTCCAAAGAATACTGCATCACAAAATGTGTATTACAATTTCTATAAAAATATGAATATTATGATCATTATTATGACCGGAAAATACAGTAAAACAGTAATATTGTTCAATTTAATAATAATAATAATAATAATAATAATAAAAAATTGTTTTGCATTGGAATATATTTGAAAATTAAATTTATTTCTGTTGTGGCAAACTTAAATTTTAGCAGCCATTACAAAAAAAAAAATGCAATAAAAATAAAAATAAATAAAATAAAATAAAATAAAGATCAATATAGATAAAGCGTAACAGTAAATGTTAAAAATAAATTATATTTAAAATATATTTTCTATTACAGAATGCTGCATCACAAAAAAAATATTACAATTTCTAAAAATATAAATAGAATTAATATAATAAGATATGCAATATTATATAATAATTGACTACCAATAGTAGCAAATTTGCATATTAAAATAATTTCTGAAGGATTATGTGACACTGAAAAATGATTTATTCCACATTTTTGACTGGTAGTGTATAGTGTGTAATTATATTATATTATATTATATTATATTATATTATATTATATTATATTATATTATATTATATTATATTATATTATATTATATTATATTATATTATGTTGTTATGTGGATAGTTTCACAGTCCACTGAGTCCTGCTAAAGCTTTAGTTTTCATTCAGTAGTTTTTTACATCATGTTTTTAACCTCACTTCAACCTAGTTCACCTACCCTGTGGTAGAGTCAAGTCCGTAGGCGTACAACACTCATCTTTTTCTTCCTTTACTCATTCACTTTGTAACCCACATTGTAGGAAGGAGGGTAAGGCCGATAAACATCTCGGTGAGATCCGTGGGATGATTTCTGCCATTGTTATTGATGTCCGGCTCAGTTCATCCCTCATGGGGAAAGAAGCTTTTTCTCCATGTATTTTGTTCCCCTCCACTCACTCCTCCTTTTCACGCTCTGCTCAGTCTCTGGTGATTTAGACCTAAATCCATCCCATTGTTTCTTGGATTCGTAAAAAAGCAGGATTACTGGAATTACATGGTGGTAAACTGCGTGGGTACCTTAGGAGTCTGGTAGCTTAAAGTGAATGACAGTGGATGAGACAATAGAAGAAAATAAATGTTTGCGAGCTGATTTCAAAACAACAAGCTAACACTTCAGGTTGCGGTTTTTGAGACATACGGAAAGACCTCGAAGCGATTTTCATGTCAAAAAACTCCCCCAGAGGAGAAACTGCTCCACATTCTGATGGGTTTTGAGTCGAGGCTCATACCCTGGAGAGTCTAAAGTCTTTTGAGACCCCAGACATCCAGTTTAAATGGCTGATAATCTAATATAAAAGAAAGTGTCAGGAATGCAATTTGGCTCTGAGAAGCTCCGTAGGGCATCGCTATTGTATTGTAGCCAAATCGACTTTTTCCCATTGTTTCTTTCCGCTCTCTGTTCTTTCTTTCAATATTGCATTGACAGGAGCGGAGCACATCCTAATATTTTCATGTGTCTGTCATTCATTTTAATAATGACGACTTAGCTTTGGCCTTTATGTTTAAAATATTCATGTCCCTGCAATAAGCCCATGATTTTAAAAAGATTTTCTTTTTCATACGGTCACGTTTGAAATGGCAGATGAGTTACTTTTCTACACTTTTGTTTTGTGTTTATACATAAAATGTATGAATGTTATAGCTTTTATATTACATATGTTGAAGTCAGAATCTGCCAAATGTTCATTATTTTACCACAGTTAAGAGGGATTATAGAAAATGCATGTTATTTTTTTATTTAATACTGATCTGAATCAGATATTTCACATAAAAGATGTTTACATATTGTTTATAAGGGAAAATAATAGTTACATTTATAAAAATTACCCTGTTCAAAAGTTTACATACACTTGATTTGTTACCTGAATAATCCACAGTGTTCATGAGTCTCTTGTTTGTCCTGAACAGTTAAACTGCCTGCTGTCCTTCAAAAAAATCCTTCAGGCCCCACAAATTCTTTGGTTTTTCAGTGTTTTTGTGTATTTGACACAAGGAAGGGTGAAACTTATTTTGTCTTCTGGGAAACATGTAAGTATCTTCTGTAGCTTTTAAAGGGATGAAATGAAAAAAAAATGAAATCAAATCAAATGAAATCAAATGAAAAAAAAAATACTTGAAATGAAAAAAAAAAAAAAAAACCATGATATTTAGACAAAATAAGAAAAATGTACACATTTTGTTCAAAAGTTTTCACCTCCCGGCTTCTAATGCATCGTGTTTACATCTAGAGCATCAGTGAGAGTTTGAACCTTCTGTAATAGTTGCATACGATTCCCTCAGTTGTCCTTTAGTGTGAAAAGATGGATCTCAAAATCATACAGTCATTGTTGGAAAGGGTTCAAATACACAAAAATGCTGAAAAAAAAGAAAAAAAAAGGATTTTTCTGAAAAACAGAGGCTGAATTCTCGCCTAAAAAACTCTTAAAACTATATTCTGTGACACAAAACTGTATTATTTATGAAATTATAGTAAATATAGGCATCTGCCATAACACTCACTGTGAGAAATACCACAAGCAGAGTGATGCAATTGGTGAAACAGCCAATCAGATTTGAGTACTAGAAAAAACTATCGTTTACCCTGTTGAAGAAAACAGCATATGCTGGTTAGGTAGGTGTTGATGCCAGGATGCTGTTTAGGTAGGTTTTGATGCTCGTTTAAGCTGTTTTTTTGGATCCTTTGCTGGTTTATGCTGGTCCTTTTGCTGGTTTATGCTGTTCCTTGACCTTGACCACATAACCAGCTAAGGACCAGCAATAACCAGCAAAGAACCAGCATAAACCAGCTAAAGACCAGCTTAAACCAGCATCAAAACATACCTAACCAGCATCCCAGCATCAAAACTAATTAACCAGCATATGTTGTGTTTGTCACCACAGTAAATACACATATACACATACAAACATACAACATGCAATATAAAAGTCATGATGTTGCTAAAAAGAGCATTGTTTTGTGAATTTGGTGTAATGCAATGTGTTTATGCAGTTTGATGTTCAAAAAATGTTATTTTCCACATACTGTACATTATTGTTGCTCCTTTCTGAAACGCTTTGTTTTTTTACAAAACTCATTGTTGATGAACAGCAAGGTGTTCTCTGATTGGCCAGCTATGCGGTGCATTGTGATTGGCCGAATACCTCAAGCGTGTGAAAAAAATGTTATGCCCCTACACTGTAAAAAGTTTTCACCAGTTTTAACTTAAAAACTTAAGTTTAGCAGCTGCCTTAAAATGTTAAGTTAAATCAACATAAGTCATTCCAACTCATAAGTTAAATCAACTCATTTTTATTGTAATATGTTAAAATGACTTGAGGTTTAAGCTGATTCAACTTAAATTTTTAAGCCAGCTGCTGAACTTAGGTTTTTAAGTTGAATCTGGTAAAAACTTTTTACAGTGTAACCATGTTGTGATGCAGTTTCTTAGCGTGACGAGACAGAAACAATAAAACCCATTATAAACAAGGCATTTGTTGCATCCAGTGGGGACATAACTACTTATTAAAATGACTCATATGGTCTTTTTACACATTGTGTTGCGCTGCATAAACATAACATCAGGTCTGCATTTTCTTTAAATACTTTATAATACTTTATAATACTTTCTTTAAATAATTTCTTTATATACAGGCCGTCAGTCAGAAGCGCAGACTTTCCTTGCAAAGTTGGAATTGCCCCACTTTATAGCCTTAACCCTTTGTGTACAGTTGGCATTGTAAGCTGCTCTTCCAGGTTCAGGAAACAGTCCTCCATGAAATGCGCAGCACCCACTCGAAATATTTGCATTGTATTGTTCCGGAACAGTGTTGTAAATATGACTTAACCACTGATTTCTAGTTGTGTCCTCAACAAAATACTTTCACTTTCACAATGAAACACACTGCTTCTTCACAACATAACGGCTGCTACAATACTGCTTTGAATGAGCCGTTTTAGGAAGGAGTGGCTGAGTCTCAACTTTTATAATAAATATCTCTTTGGGTTTGATATTTTAAGCTTTGCAACATTTAACTTTACAGATCTCATCTATGCACAAACAGCTTGCAACACTCCAAAGACAAAGGAAAACAAGAAATTGCATCATATGACCCCTTTAAGTATTTATAATGTAATGGTCAATTAAACAGCTAAATGTATATGCATTTGTGTGCATGTGAGACTGTATTTATGTATAAACACTTTATTGATAATCATTCTCCATTACTGTAAAGGCTTCCCATAAGAAAATAGGCTGCACTGGGAATACTTGAAAGAATGCATGAATATGTATTATTGTTTATGCATCTGACAGTATAGATAAAAAGATGCGTGATCCTAGTCTCACAGGTCTTTATCACATTTGGCAAGTCTTCGCACCCAAGCTTTTCTTTTAGATTTTCATCCATGGCATTTTGACATCAGATAGTCGTAAACAAGGATCATTAGCATTGCGCTAATTAGCTTGCTGCCATGGCTCTGTAATTAGTACACAAGCAGTGTCTCTCAGATCTCTGGAGTTACATCAAAAGGAAATCTCTCTCAATTAGAAGCTCTGCTCCTGTGTAATTTCTCCTTTGTTTACCTTTGCTGCTGCTCTTTCAAGCCTTTTTATCTTCACCCAAAGGTTCAAACAGAGCTGGCGGCTAGTATCGAGGCTAATTGTTACTTTATCATCACCTTTGATGGTAGAGTGTCATAAAAGCTGTCAACCCATTAGTGTTTCCTTTTCTGTTGTTAAAAATGCACTTGTACAACTATGTCAGAGGGGGTCCGATCTAGATGCAGCTACTGTATTGACTAGAGTTATGTAACATGCTATTTTGGTCACCGGACTAGTGTGCTCATTTTGTTTTTGAGCCTTTGACCTCAGAAAGAGGACAGAAAATTATCAGAAAGAATGGTAAGTTGGAAATGAGGCACACATTTAAACTTGTGTAACACGCATGAGCTCCACAGCTCACAATATATGAACACTAATGGTTGCAATACCCAAAAATAGTACACTACTCTTCAAAAGTTTGGTTCAAAGCTTTTTTTATTTTTTTGAAAAAGTCTCTTTGAATAGATAATAAGTCCCTAGGAACTCCCTTATACTCTATAAAATAATACTGCTAAATAATTATAATTTATAACAGCTTTTTTATATACATATATTTTTTTTTTCTATTAAAAATTGTAATTTATTCCTGTCATGGCAAAGCAGAATTTTCAGCTTGACACACACAAGTTACTTCCAATATAGCATTTCCAAATCAGCCACTTATATGGTTTCATTTCAGACAGAACGCTGCTTTAGAGAAGGCTGCCTATGTAGGCAGATTTTTGAGCAAAAGCATGGTCTGAAACAGGCTTAGTCTGGTCTGGCTTGCCATTTGATTTCTGATATCAATGGTAGGACTTGACGAAATGGTCTTTTTAAAAATGCAGTGATATAAAATGCTTGACAGGACTGGTCAGTATATAGGATCCATGCCATAACACCTCTGTTCACGCTGCACATTAAATGAGACTGCAGAGCGCACTGGCAGATAACCTGTCTCACTGCCACTTCATTTTCATGAAGGAATAAGCTTTTCTTATTCTTTACAGCAGTCTTTTCAGCACTTAAAGAAATAGTTCAACCTAGAAATGAAACTTCTGTCAGTATTTACTCAGTCATATGGCAGCCCATTTCTGCCATTGGATTGCGACTTTTTGTCTCACAATTCAGTTTTTCCTTACAATTCTAAATGAACTCGAATCCTGAATTTATATCTCACTATTTTTTTTTTAATTTACGTACGATATTGAAGAAAAAAAGTCAAAACCAAAACTCTGAATTTTGCCTTTTTTTCTTGCAATTCTGAGTTTAAATCTCACAATTCAGTTTATATCTTGCAATTCTAACTTTTCTCCCCAAAATTCTGAGTTGGGATTGTGACTTTTTATCTCACAATATAGACTTTCTTCTTGCAAAATATATGAGTTTATATCTCATATATATATATATATATATATATATATATATTTTTTTTTATTTATTTTTTTTTTTTTTAATACAATTTTGAGGAAAAAAATGGCAAAATCAAAACTCAGAATTTTGCCTTTTTTTTGCA